>NC_090180.1:3384506-3439506 GCF_024679245.1 Pseudorasbora parva
GCCTCCACGAGCTCGACTGTTTTCAGAAAGAATCGGTTCAGTGTATCTATAAAAATATGATAACTGTGTGTGGAAAAAAATCAGTTTCAAATCATTCATGAAAAATTAAATGGAGAAATTAAAAAAAAAATCTATTTATTTATTTTTAAATTCAGAATGGGATCCTCTGGGTTTCTTTTCTCCTTTTAATGGTGGTCCTGTATGTTTTATTGTGAGTGTTGTTAGACCTTCTTTAACGAATCTTGGTTCAGTCCCTTATGGTTAGTCCTCCAGGCACCCCCTGGCATTTGATCTCTCTTTTTAATTGAACTCCATATTTAGGTCTTCTTAATGAAGAAAGGTCTGGAAAAAGTCTAGCCAAGTAGTTAAACATCAGCATTTTCCTCTCTAACTTTGCAGTAATTATATAATCATACAGAAAATTGAATATGACTGAGAAGCAAAATTGTAATAATCTCAGTTCAAGTTTCAATCCGCTCTCCATGTGGAAAGATTTAGTTCAGTAAAGACTTAGCAACGATGCACTTTTGTTCATTTATTTCAGCCTTGTTTAAGATGCTTCTTGGATCTCTCTCATGAATTATTTATTGTCCTTCTTCGGTTTTTACTTGGTACATGGAATTTCCTGTGGCCTAGTGATAGTGAAACAGCTTTTTAGTGTTTTTCTAATACTCCCAAGCCTTTTTTTCATGGACACCCCAGGGTCTGTAGGGTTTTCTGCTTGAGAAAAAGATATAAATAGCTCTTTGGCCGGTCCATGCCTCGCCCCTCACCTTCCCTTTGCTTCCGCCAACATGCTCGCTGAATATTTAGTTAAACTAAAATGAAATTTAATGTTCCTTGTCTCAAAAGAAGAATGCCTTCACATATTACTTTATAATGGGACATTTTCATCCGCTGAGCAATGCTCCGTTGTACAGCGACCTATATGTGTATTCAAAGGGAACATATTATGCCCCTTTTCACACAATGTAATATAAACTCTTGTGTCTCCAGAATGTGTCTGTGAAGTTTAGCTCAAAATGCCCTCCAGATCATTTATTATAGCTTGTCTAATTCGCCCCTATGTGGGTGTGAACAAAAATGTGCTGTTTGTGTTAGCCTTTGCTAAACACTCACATGACATAGCCTTACGATATGCTTCATAAAATGCATGATTTGCATGACACCTGTGGCTTCACATTAGTTGTGGTTATAAGTTGTTATTAGGGCCGGGACTCGATAAAAAAAAAATCTAATTAATTAGAGGCGTTGTAATTAATTAATCGAAATTAATCACATTTTAATTGTATATAAATATTTGACCTGAGAACAATGAGTAAGTAATTTTTCACATGGATTTTTAGTATACCATTGAATAATGACTGAATAAATAAGCGTAATCAATAAAATATTGTTTGTTTATTTCAGTCCAGCAGACCAGTGCAATGTTTGCCTAGCCTAGAAATCTAGACGCACCCTAGCGGCAGCAAATCTAATCTGCCGCGAGTGTCGTCTAGCAACTCTCAATACCCTTCTGAGCTGTAAACGCCAAACTCTGGTCGGGCCAATCATATCGTGTATAGAGTTGGTGGGCGGGGCCATAATGACGACAGCCGAGTTGCGTTTGCGTGCTTCTAGTAAACACAGAAACTGGCGAACGGCGGTCTTTCGAATCAGCTTTGACCGCGACTCTGGAAGACTTGGAGTTAAGCTTTTCTCGGAGAAAAGAACAGAGAACGGCACTGAAGTCATTCTTAAAAAGGGAAGATGTGTTCAGAGTTTAGCCGACCGGATACGGCGAATGTTTAATCTATCAACGAGCTCTACTTCACCGTCGTTGCTCTGGTTGGTTGTAGCGCTATCCTATCGCGTGCAGAGGGAGTTTGAAAGACAACCGTTTATCCGCCCCTCGGATTGAGCCGTCAATGGTGAGTTTCCAGACCAAACATCATGGATCAGGATGTGGGTCTGGCTTGTAAGGCCAATGTTTGCCATTAAGTGTAGCAAAAGCATATTTGTGATATTTGAGGCTCGATGTGCTGTGGTGATACGCAAATTCCTTGTTGTATAGCTTGCACACAACCGTGCTCTTGTCGATGCTTCCATCCTTTCGCTTTTTAAAAACTAAATTTCCCATCCACGGGGCCAAGCAAAGCGGTCTAATCAGCTTCTTCGTTCATGTTCACTATGGTTTGTTGTTGTCGTGACTCGTGAAAGCTAGTTGGTGTTCCAGTATAATCGGTCCGTCGAAACGTATTAATTGAAAAACGTTCCGCGGTGCAGAAATAAGTGTGGTTAAAATGATGTTGTTGTTTTTTTGCGTAATTAATCTTAATTAACGTGTTAAAGTCCCGGCCCTAGTTGTTATACTAGAAGTCACATAATATTTGTATACATTTAAAAATATATTTTAATATTTTTTATTTTTGTTTAAATGTTTGAGCCTATATATCTTCATATTTAAGACAGTCTGAGTTATTCTGAGTCTTGAATCGTAAACTCTTAAGCGTTGGCTTTCTAGATATATGTTACTTATGTGTCTACCCATAAAGACGAGCACTAGCCCTTTTATTTGGGCTATGTCAAAATTGGGGGTGGCAGGCAAGGGGTTGAAGGGGTTGTTGATTGCCGCTTTTTACAAGATGTAAAATAAGTCTCTAATTTCCCCAGAGTGTGTATATGAAATTTTATCTCAAAATACTCCACAGAACACTTTTTATAGCATGTTAAACTTGTCACTTTTTGAGGGTGAGCAAAAACGTGCTGTTTTTGTGTGTCCCTTTAAATGCAAATGTGCTGCTGCTCACGGGGCGGAGCTTCAAGAGCTCCAGTTAGCAGCTCTTATGACCTCATGCAGACAGCCAATGAAACTGTTCAGCCTTTTATGTTTAAACCAGAGTCGGACAAGGATGGAGAGACTCAAGAAGAAGAGACAACATAGAATGCAACAAGATTTTCCTGAATGGTTAGTTGATGATTTTATGTAGGAGTGGTGGGGAGTTATTTATCTTCATTGATTAGCATATTATGTTGTTTCATATTCTATAAATTCTCAACATAGTCTTATCCCCCTTTGTTGTGTGTTCCCGGGGGCGGGTTTTATGTAAATTTACAGGGTTAGTGATGTCACTAAACCGAGAGGAAGCTTGTGTAGTCCCTACCAGCCGTTAGTTGTAGTTCTTAAAAAGCAATATTCTTTAAAGGGGTACTTCAGTGCTGGAAAGATGAATCTGTATTTAAACTGGGTCATTAATGTAGTAGTAATGTGAAATTATTTTTGAATTTGGTGCCTTCTAGACTGAGATAAGACAGAAAATAATTTTTTGTCTCATGGGGATGAAAGACTACAATTCCCAGAATACTTCACTGCCCTGTGAGGCCATTCCCAAAGCCACCGCTACTGAATCACTGTGACTGAGTTAGAGAACAGACACTACAAATAAATACTGAACCTGTCTGTTCAATATAAAACGATCGAGTCGCCGCGTGAGTCTCACAGCACTAACTCAGATTAGGAGTCAGATTACATTCAACGTCATGATCTGATAAGCTCTCGTGATGAGAGCTGAGGTAATCGCGACCACACTCGTGGCATACATTCACAACGCGTGTTCAGTCTGACGCGTTTTCAGTTCATGCCTTTGGAAGCTTAACTTTCATAGAAATTAATTTGAGAAGTTAAAACACTTACATTGCTCAGCATAGCTCCGTTTAATGCCTGAGGCTGCGAGCTGAGCTGTGAGTGTGATCTCCATCCCCATGTGCGGGTTGAAAACATGTGGAAATAGCTCCTCTGCTGGCTGTAGTCTTTAACCTCTGGCCAATCATTCCAAAGATGACACAAATATTGTCAATTAGCGTCACGGGAGGAATTTTTCGCACAATCCCCCTTTTAAAACATGTAAAATTGTACAAGGTGACATTTTGGCAAGAGTCAAATATTCTGTGTTATCTTGTCCACTTATTTCATCTCTTAAATTATCGCTGTTGACTGCCTCTGGCTTTACTCACATGACCACTTCTTGTTTTCATCATCAGAAACTGATTTGCTGATATTTAAGCAAGCATTTTTTTATTTGTGCATTTAATTTATTTAGCATGATCAACCTGATTTTAGGAATCCTCAAAGAGGCCCAAAAAGGGTAAAGCAAGAGATAAATCTGTTTTAAAGGAAGATGATGAAATCACTTGTCTTTTTCTTTTGAGGTGCAAAAGCTTATCAACCCTTGATCATGAAGATGGAAAAAAGTGCTCTGGAAAGGGAAATCTGTATTTAAATGAGTATTATTTCTTAATCTTTCGTAATATTCTTATCTTTAATTAGCTTGTATTTTTATATTTATTTGTAGTTTTTTTAAAATAGTTTTTGTTTTAATTTTAGTTTATGTTAGTAAAGTAATTTTTAGTTAGTTTAATATTTATATTTAGCTTTAATTTATTTTTATTTCAGTTTTAGCCATTTAAAAACTTATTTTACTTAGTTATTATTATATTAACTAATATTATATTATATTATATTATATTATATTATATATTGATTGTATTATGTTATATTAAAGTTTCATTAGTTTCTAACAATCAAGTTGACTGTCAATGATCAATACTTCGACAGCATTTATTATTCTCAGTTAATGTCAATCTCAAAATGTACTAATGCATTATTAAAATCAAAAGTTGCATTAGTTAACTATAACATTAGTTAATGCTCTGTAAACCAACATGAATGAATGTATTTTTATGAACTAACATTTACAAAGATGAATAAATACTGTAACAAATGCATTGCTCAACGTTAGTTCACGTTAGTTAATACATTAATGAGACCTTATTTAAAGAGTTATTATAAATTGTATTATATTATTTTTAATCTAATCTAATATTTTATTTTATTACAGCTTTTTTTCCAATAATGAAATTATTAATGAAAAACATGCATTTTTTGTTTTTGTTTTGTTAACATTAAAAACCGTGCCTGTGGTGTGGCGTGTGTTTCAGGGTTTGATGAACTGCTGGTGTGTTTGGACGCACCATGGATCCTCAGAATATGATAGTTAATGGGCCAGCAGTACTAAGATTGTCACATTGGTTCAGTGTCTGAGAGAAGATTGTAGACACAGAATCAATGAATGCCAAATGTGAACTCAAGGAGCTAAGGAGGCAAGCGCTACAGCGGCAGAGAAAATTGCATTCATTCCTCCATAACACCCGGCAAGCCATTAAGACGTCAGTGCCTTAACTAGATGAGCAGCGAGCTTTTCCAAATGATAAATGACAAAACAGGGGACAAATATTGTCATCTGGAAGGGGATTACAAAACTGTTGTTGTATTTCTTCCGTGATCGCTGTGATGGAAGTCTTTGAGCAGAGACGGTGAATGTCTGGAGCGGATATATTTTTTATAGGATGGATACGTGGCAAAATTTAAAATTCAGATGTGAGATTTCATTTCACATAAACCACTCTCAATAACCCCGTATATAATACGAAACCTCAGAAATTGATTATTTTTCATTTATTTATTGAGTTACATCTGGTTTAATTAGACACACATTTCAGTCAGTGTCAGTTTCTGTTGATTTACTCAGAGGCATTTGCCTTTTTTTTTTAGAAGTGTGTATTCATGCATTGTGTTTGTTTAGTTTCCCTGGATTATGTAAGGAAAACCGGCTCTGGGAGATCAGGGGTATGTCCTAAAAGAGATCAAAGGATTTGATGCACACATATTGGATTAGGCCAAGGCCTGTTAATACAATAAGCTTAAACTGATGGCTATTATTGCACTAACAGGATAAGTGACCTCTCATGCCGCGTGGTTTATCCAGTGGACACAGGTGAGATCAATACAGCCTGTCACTAATGTCACACTCATGCCAGCTGGACAGACTCCAGTTCTCGTTTCAAAACTTTGAAGCTCTGACAATATGATGATGAATCTCATTAGTATCGTGCTTTTGGCAGAAGTACTTCACTGATTGTATTAATTTTTTTAACACAGCTTTGAATTTGACAGAGTTCATAGATTTAGGGGTGTTCAAATCTAATAGTGATGATAGTTTTTTTTCTGCAGACACAAAAGCAAACTTCACTGGTTAAAATGTAAACCTTTTGGGACCCAACAATTAGTTTTTGTCATTTAGTGAGTTTTAACGGTGCACTATGTAAGTTTTCCGTCCGCTAGAAGCCGCTTATTCAAAACAAAGGAAACCGAGGGTAACGCAGATATGATGTCATCGATAGGCCACACCCTCAGACGTCCCGCTTCATTGGTTAAAATGGCAATTTCTCATGATTTACAAATAGTTGGAAACATTTGGGATATTGTAAGAACTCAACTGAACAAAATATATATCACTGGCCTAGTTGTTTTTGGATATTTTACTGACATTTTTTTATATAGTGCACCTTTAAAGGTAGATTTTTATTTTTTGCTATGTCCTCTTTAAGGAACATGAGGACTTCTTTCACCTTGTGGGGAAAATATAATAATATACCCATTAAATAAGTTATTAGTTCTATGAACATTGAACATTTTTCAGGTTGCTAATATAACACGTTTCATAATCTAAAGCATAGACACAATAATATAAAAATATTATGTTAGAAATCAGGACATAAATAAAGCATCTGTCATAAAAATATTAAAATGATCTGTAATATAGTTGAGCTTGAGAATGTACTTTTAGCATTAAATTAACCTGAACTCGTAAATTGTAAATGCAAAAAACAACTTTAGAATAGAAACAGATGTAATGGATTACAATCAACCAATCAGATTTAAGTTAGATTTAACTACACAATTAGATAATACCAGTTTAGCTGTTACATGCTCAGCTCAAAGTGAAGGAATCATTTTGAGCCCAAATTTGTATCAAATTTACTGTTAGTCACTGTATGAAGAGTGTTTGGGTATAATATGTCTCAGTTTAGTTTAATTTAATTTCTGTCTGTTTGGTTTGACAGTATATGTATTTGCTGGCTTCCATGCTTAAAAAAATCCTCATTTGATTTTGTCGTCTGTCGTCCTTCACAGTGATAAGGATTGCTTAACAGAATGGCTGCAATTGAAACATGGGCACCAAAATGTGAGAAGAGCCGTGAGAATATCTGATGGCGAGTCACTCCCACACGCTGACATTAAGCTGGTCAGATGATTTCTATGAAGAAGTGGACGCTGTCTCTGAAAATGCCTGCCAGTGGCATCACATGTCACATCTCATTCGTGACAAATGGATTTTGTGCTTCGTGCGATTAGGAAACAATGCTGGTCGACCACTTTTGGTACTAGTAACAAAATAGGTTTCTACAGATTTGTGTTTCAGCTGCAATCACAAGGTCATCCGTTTACTGCCGCTATATTGAAAGTTTCTGTTTCACTTTTTCAAGAATGAAGGACAACGTAATGAGAGAGAGAGAGAGAGAGAGAGAGAGAGAGAGAGAGAGAGAGAGAGAGAGAGAGAGAGAGAGAGAGAGAGAGAGAGAGAGAGAGAGAGAGAGAGAGAGAGAGAGAGAGAGAGCGTGCTCTACCAGAGAACAACTGCATGCCACAGTAATTGATTTTCTAAAAGAGGAATGTAATCCTTAAGCTCTGGCAAATTCCTCTTTGGCAGAAGGTCTTTTCAAGTTTTCTCAGCTACATTCAAACTGTTTTTAGGAACAGAGGGAGAAAGGGAGAGGAAGCTGTAAATTTGTTCTGCTGAAATGGCTGGTTTTCGTTGTTTTGTTACATCATACACTGCAAAACAAACAAACACAAAAGATCACGTTTAAAACAAGCAAAGAATGCCTAAAATATGAAATATTTACTAGACTGTCGTTTTTTCGTGCATTTGGTTTGTGTATGGTACACTTTTTGAAGTAAAAAACAAGCATAGCAGGTGAGTTGGATTACAGTTTAAGATACTCACACTCATGTCATTCCAAACCCGTAAGACCTTCGTTCATCTTCAGAAAACAAATGAAGATATTTCTATTTTAATTAGTTTTATTTGTTTTTCAGTGAAAGTACAGAATAGTACATCCCTTAGATCAGTCATTCCCAAACATGGACCGTAAAAAAAATATGGACGACTCGACATCATCCGTTTCCGCTTGGCAGATTTGAAGCTTTTAGGCGGCCTGCACAGCGCTGACATCTTGGGACCGAGTCTGCGCAGTAGCGATTTCGGGACCGGAGTTGCGCAGTAGAGCGCAGAAAGTAGAGCAAGAAGTACAGCTGCGAAATCAAAAGCCCACCCACACTCTTGCAGATGCAGAACAATTAATTATGTTGGTGTGAAATAAACAGTTATGGAAATGTAGAAATTAAAGCTAAAGCTCAAATCTGCCCCCAAAAATTTCGAAAAAAGTCCGTTAGTGCCTCAGTGACAACTTCACTCAGAGAAGACGTCAATCTCAGCTGTCAATCATGACGTCACACACACCGTTTTTATAGCATCAAATAACTAACTAAAACTAAACTTATTTTAAAAACGAACACTTGAAATAAAATCATCGTGATGATAACTGCCTTCAGTGACAGAAACTAACTTTGGGGAAAAAATATTTGAAGTGTAATTTTATTATTTAGTTTGCCTCACATCCATTAGAAAACACAGAGGGGCGGCTATACTGGGACCGGTCACCGGGGGGCGATCGAGGCGCGAAAGCTTCAGTAAACGAGAGGGAGACTGCAGGCTTGTTCCCAAACTGCGGTCTGCAGACCACTAGTGGTCCATGAGGGTACTGCAGGTGGTCCGTGGAAAGGCAAAATAAAATAAAATAATATTTTTTTACCTTCATTTTACCAGGAAATTCCCTTAAAAAAATAAAAAGTAACAAGAATATGTAGGCCTATATTGATATAACATTTGTATTAAATTGTCAAGTTATTGTGCGATTACTAAAATAGCCTAGTGGCGCTCGGCAGTGACGTTCAAGTTCAGTGGCGTTATGGATCGGTGGATAGCAACGGGTTCTCTGAAGAGAAAAGAGACAGAGGCAGAAGTTACAAAAAATGAAGAGATTGACAGTGAGTCGGATGCATCTATGAGTCAGATTCATCATAAAAAACAAAGAAAAGGAGGGTGAAGAGAAAATACTGCGAAAGCTATTAAGCATTAGGGCGCTTGAGTAAATGAATAAATGAAATATGTGGCAGCCGTTGTGTGCAGTAAACTTTCCTTTAACAAGCCTGTTGTACTGATGGGATGACTAGTTATAGTTTTAGTGCTAGTAAGCCTATTTAGAGGTGCGGATTAATTCAGGCAGGACTGTGTGTAGACATTATTTTATTATGTGTTATGAGGTGGTCCGCAAAATTTTTTGATTCCAAATAGTGGTCCGCACGCACAAAAAGTTTGAAAACCCCTGCCTTAGATGATCCCCCCCCTTCCCCAAAATCCAATGACTCAATGTCAAAAAAGAAAGAAAGATGAGGAAGCAAAAAATACAATACAATGAAAAATAAATGAAAAAAAAAAGTCTAAAAAGATCATTCTAAAAGGTGAAAATTATGTATCTCTTTGGAAGGTATAAAGCCTTAATCTACTTTAAGAAGGGATCAGGTCTTTTGAAAGGCTCTAATGGTGCGTTCAAGTCATGTCGTAAAGATCGTATTTACGTGTTGAACGGCACCACGAAGTCGTAAATACCAGTGGGAAATTCGGGATTTTCTTTAAGCCCCGATCTGTAGTTGGGGACGTGTCAGTGAGAAATATGGCAGAATCAATAGATGCAAATACATACATCTGCTGCAGTATTTCAAATCAAATATGGTCATTAATGATTGTATATCAAGAGCAGGGGCATGTCTGCAGTGTTGGGCAAGCTACTTGGAAAATGTAGTGAGCTAAGCTACCAGTTACTCTACATTAAATTAAGCTTCACTACACTGAAGCTAACCCCCTGGGAAATGTAGCAAGCTAAGCTTAGAAAAACAGCCACTTGAAAAAAGTAGTTTACTACATCTAAGCTACTTTTTCTTCATTTAATTTGATATTGAACCCACTTCGTTCCAATCAATGCTATTTCAGTGATCAATAAAAGTCAAGCATATAGACACACATTTTTTTTAGGTATTCAAAAACTGTCCGAAATCAATTTGGCAACAAAAACATGGGATCCACATATAATATTAACAAAAACCAGGGGCCTATTGCACAAAACTAGGATAAGGGATTAAGCCGGGATATCTTGGTGATCTTGTCATTTTAATGCAAAATTTAGTACTGTCATGTAAACATACCGATAATGAAAGATAACTGTATATTAGCGGATAAATTGAGCCAGGATCACCAAAATATCCCGGCTTAATCCCTTATCTTAGCTTTGTGCAATAGAGTGTGTGTGTGTGTGTGTGTGTGTGTATGTGTGTGTGTGTGTGTGTGTGTGTGTGTGTGTGTGTGTGTGGCCTGGTAATCCCTACGATATGGGGACAAAATGTCCCCACAAAGATGGCAATATCCGAAATCCTTGTCCTTGTGGGGACATTTTTAGGTCCCCATGAGGAAAACATCTTATAAATCACACAGAAGGAGTTTTTTTGAGAAAGTAAAAATGCAGAATGTTTCCTGTGATGGGTAGGTTTAGGGGCAGGGGCAGTGTGTGTGTGTGTGTGTGATGGGTAGGTTTAGGGGGAGGGGCAGGGGCAGTGTAAGGGGATAGGATGTACAGTTTGTACAGTATGAAATCCATTACGCCTATGGAACGTCCCCATAAAACATAGAAACACGACGTGTGTGTGTGTGTGTGTGTGTGTGTGTGTGTGTGTGTGTGTGTGTGTGTGTGTGTGAGCCTGTTTATGTGGTTTATGAGGACACAAATTTGTATAACTACATGGGTATTACGCTGGTATTACACTTTAAATGTGGTTTATGAAGACATTAAAATGTCCTCATAATTCAAATGGCCTTAAAAACATACTAAATGATGTTTTTTTGAGAAAGTAAAAATGCAGAATGTTTCCTGTGATGGGTAGGTTTAGGGGCAGGGGCAGTGTAAGGGGATAGAAAATACGGTTTGTACAGTATAAAAACCATTACGCCTATGGAGAGTTCCTGTAAACCACATAGACCAACGTGTGTGTGTGTGTGATCTATCTCCCACACACATGAAACAATTTTCATTCATTCATTCATTCATTCATTCATTCATTCATTCATTCATTCATTCATTCATTCATTCATTCATTCATTCATTCATTCATATCATATCAAGAGGTGGCCAGGCTGGACCCCGATACTTTTACCAAGAGGTGTTTATTCAAGAGACACAATAGATTTTAAAACGTTGCAGTTTCTCTTTTGTCACCTCGCGGGCGATGAGCGTTTGAGCACTAGGGGAAAAAACGTCAACTAGATAGTGCGAATGTGCACGCGCCTATCCCGTCTTTACGCGCTCACTGCCAAATGAGTACTTTGAAAGGCTCGGCAGAAAGGAACGTAGAAAGTGAAGTATATCCGCGTTCTAATCAGTCTTATCAGTTTCCAATTTGAGCTTGATCCTCAGAAATGCTTGGGAAAATGTAACGTTAGCTTGTGTGGACCGCACTACTTGATCAACCCAAGAGCTTCGCCACTGAAAAGCTATTTCATTGAGAAAACAGTGACGCTACCACAACGCTTCTGAAAAATGTAGTTAAGCTAGTAGCGTCACTACTTGTAGCGACGCTACTGCCCAACACTGCATGTTTGTGTGCGTTTTGTTTTGTGATTTCACTGGGGAAAATAGAGTCTCTCTCCGCAACGGCATTAAGCGTTAGATTGACGCGCTCATCTGTGTGTGCATGAGCCAAAAGAGAACGCAAACCCCGCCTACTTTGATCTGATTGGCCATCTCAATCATTTTGACATTGACACGGTTAGATCACTGAGGCAAACCAGATTAAAAATGTACTTTTAAACCTTTTTGTCATCCTAACAAACAGAGCGCTGCATTATGAAGCGCCCATTATGGCCCTGGGGTAAGGATTTAATGACAGAATTCTCACTTCTGGGTGAATTTACCCTTTAAAGATGGCAGATTTTACAAGTCATGGCAACTTGACATTTTAAGTTTGCTGGTCATTTTCTTAAATAATTAAATGAATTGAATTTAGAAATGCCATGCAGACGTTCCCCTTGATTTCATTAAAGCTCTTTGAACGCTTTACAGTTCAGCAATGACAAAGTGTGTGCATGAATAAAAAAGTAAGTCAAGTTCCTCCTGAGTGAACTCAAACTGAGAAGCAGCACTCTTTTGTTAAAATCTTGTGGGGAAAAACAAACAGCATTATCAACAAGATACCTTCTGATAGTTCTGTTTATGATAGTAGGAAAATAGTTGCTTGAAAACTTGGTCCATAACATGTTTTGTGACTCTTTTCTAAAGAAGAGAGAAGAGGCGATGCAAAACCTTCAATTGGTATTAAAAAAGCTCTTTTGTTGTTACATTTCATGTGAGTTTTGCAGCATTTGTTCAGTTCTTTGATGCATATTGATTGTTGCAGCAAAAAAGATTGTTACAGAGAAAATTGCTGGGGTAATAGACATTTTGTTCTGTTTAAACAGTTTAGAGTGGAACAATTTGTCCTTGTTTACAGTCCTTACTTACTCCTGGAAGGTGTTTCGTCACCTGTTATTGTCCTGTTCCATCAACCAAATCCCAAAACAGAGGGAAAAGTGTTCTGTATAGCCATCGTCGGTGATAGTTAAAGTCAGCCACAGATGAACGCCTTCTGTTAATTAGATTTAAAGACAATACACAGCGACATCCACTAGTAAGTGATGCCGCAAAATGAAAGTTTGACTGTAGGCTGTAGAATAGTTTAATGGCTCAGCATCTTAACTAAGAAGTAAATTGTAGATGTTTTACAAGTAAAATGTTCTGTTTAGATTTGTGAGGAAGTGGTGTGTTGTTTCACATTAGCCATAATGTTAATGTTCTTGAGCTTCATGATTTAGACTGGCTTGTCATACATTGTGTGTATTCGCAAAGCACCCTGATAAATCTCTATATAAGGCATATAAACTTCTCTGAGTCAATACCGGTATATCTCTCTATGATATTGCGACATGGCCACTTTAAAGTGTTTTGGACTTGCCTTGTGAAATGGCTGAAGCATATATCCAGTAAATGGCTTGTACCTTGAGGAAGTAGGTCACCACTGTAAATATCCCAGCAGTAACGCTGTAGAGGTATTGATCATGCAGCCGCAGCCTCTGGAGATCTGGCTCAAAGGTTTTGTTTTCCCACACTAATAAAGAGAAAGAAAATTGTTGCAGCAATGATGTGCCAGTTACTTCTATGTCTAGTCTTAGAAAAGTCTGAGTGCTGGAAGAAAATGTGTCTGAACTGCAGTTTTCCTCTCGTCATTATTGGATGGGCACATTCAATAGCACAATGTTCTGGCATGTCTGTCAGTGCAAGGAATATGAATGATTGACTAGTATTATTTTTGTTTTCTGTATTCTGGGAAGTTGCTCTGTTCTGTCACAGCAGAATGCTAACCATTCAGGCCTTTTTCTTAACATTACAACAACAACAAAAGTGTAGGATCTAGTGGTGTCACGATACCAAAATGATGACTTCGATATGATACCAGACTAAAATACCTCGATACCGATACTAATCGATATCACGGTAAAAAAACAACAAAAAACAGACAACATGAATGTGGTGTGACAGGCAGCGGGGCGAGGGACTGCGAGAGCGGGCCGGTGATTAACGTTCACGAGTGCCAGCTGCGTGGCACACCGGTCTCGTCTCGCGGCCATGTGACGGGAGCATATAAGGAGGAGCAAGAGCTGCGGAAGACGAGAGAGGACCAGGCCTGGATTTTATGTTTAGTTTTGTTTATGTGTTTGTGGGCAGTCGTCCGTGAGGGGCTGCCCACGTTTTATTTTGTGTGTGTTTGCGGGCAGTCGTCCGTGAGGGGCTGCCCGCGGTTTTACTTTCATTTTGTTTCTTTACTTTAAATAAATGTTTGTTGAGCGTTCGCCGGTTCCCGCCTCCTTCCTTCCCATCTACAAACCGTATTACATTGGTTTGTAGATGGGAAGGAAGGAGGCGGGAACCGGCGAACGTTTCAAACATTTATTAACTCAAAAAAAATAAACAAAATGAAAGTAAAACCGCGGGCAGCCCCTCACGGACGACTGCCCGCAAACACACAAAATAAAACTAAACATAAAATCCAGGCCTGGTCCTCTCTCGTCTTCCGCAGCTCTTGCTCCTCCTTATATGCTCCCGTCACATGGCCGCGAGACGAGACCGGTGTGCCACGCAGCTGGCACTCGTGAACATTAATCACCGGCCCGCTCTCGCGGTCCCTCGCCCCGCTGCCTGTCACACCACAATGAATTATATGACAACAGAACTTATTATTGTTTTATTTTTTTACTAAAAATTCACTTGGCGATCATGTTCCTGCCCTGTTTTTTTTTCTTTCTTTTATTGCTGTAATAACTACATGCCAGTGTCAACATCCTTACAGAGATCACATTATCATTCACTAACTTTTCACTTCTCAGCAGGTTGGGATGACCAAAATCTTATTTTATGATATCTGTTTTTAAAAATAAGCAAAAAATGCTAATTACAAACAATATGACAAAAACAGTGCTTTATTTTTCAGCTACATTAGGTCTATTTAACATTAGTAAGTCCAGAAAGAAATTAAATAATTAAATATAAAACTGCTTACTTAGTCTTCACTCTATAGTTTAACTATACACTGATTCTTAATAATATATTTTAGTTATTTAGCCAAACGTGGTGGTTTTCTATTTTTCATTGTTTGCTTAACATTAATCACAGAATATTAGGTCTGGCTTAAGACCTGCACGGATCTAATTACCTCAGCTGTACACGTTCACTAAAGACATATCCGACTGTGTTTACCTGAATACTCGCCAGACAGACCGTGCATTTTACATATTTTTGACCATTCAAACCCAAATAATAATCAACGAAAGAACTGAATAGCGATCGCATGTTGTCTGAAAGGCGTGGGCGCGCGCTTCAGGTCAGAGTCCAGTTTGAGCACGTCCTGCGCCGTGCTTTTTTTCCTCATGCGCGCATTTTTCTCTTGCTTTCTTTGTCATGCGTTGCGCATATATATTTAACTCTTCTGCTACTAATGTTTATTGAATGGCTGAAGCAGAGCTTTGCACACACGCCCTGACACCTGCTGTCACACATCCACACAAATTAAGAAATGCAGCTCATAGGCGCTGTCCTCCTTAAAGTACCGGTACTAATAAAAGTCCATATTGTATCGTTTGTAATAGCGGTATCGCAATATTTTTCTAGTACCGGTATATTGTGCAACACACATGGGGTTTGTATGCTATTTCATGCATTCTGACTTATTTACACTGGTAAAGAGTTGATTCTCAAACAAAAAGTGTGTTTTTGTTTGTCAGGGAATGATCACCTTGTTCAGCTTCCCAAGTAACCCAGCGTTAAGGAAACAGTGGATGCAGTTTGTGTTTAAAGTGTGTTCCTGGCACTCGGTTGTGAATATAGATAGATTTGCACTTTTGAAAAGTGGTCCCCACTTTTCAAAAGGCTTATAAATCATACAGGATGGGTTTTTTGATAAAGTGAAAATGCAGAATGTTTCCTGTGATGGGTAGGTTTAGGGGCAGGGGCAGTGTAGGGGGATAGGATGTACAGTTTGTACGGTATAAAAACCATTACATCTATGGAGAATCTCCACAAATATAGTGAACCAGGCGTGTGTGTGTGTGTGTGT
Source organism: Pseudorasbora parva (assembly GCF_024679245.1). Lineage (NCBI taxonomy): Eukaryota > Metazoa > Chordata > Actinopteri > Cypriniformes > Gobionidae > Pseudorasbora > Pseudorasbora parva. Next base: position 3,400,201 of record NC_090180.1, read on the forward strand.
GTGGGTGTGTCACGCCTCCCAGACCTTGTCTTCTTTCTGAAAGAGTTGGTATAGCGTATCTGTCTTTTATAAATCTAATCAAACTAAATACTTTTTTGAGATATGAAGGATGCAATACTACTCTATATGTCCTCAAGATTGACATGATATTGGCTGAAAGAGTAAACACTGAAAACACAGGGGGCGAAGAAGCACAAACAAGTGATAGCATTTGTAATCGTATGAATATGTAAATAACACAAGCATCAACATTAAACAGCAACTGCTTAATGTTACTGAATGAAATGTCCACCCAGGACGAGCTCTAGGACTGTGAAGCTTAGGGGTGCTGATGAACTCCATCTTATTCCATGTCTTTATTCTTAATCTGATCTGGATGTAGTATTAGACAAAAACTTGATTTTCTCAGGTTTTTGCTTAAAATATTGTTTTTTTTTATGAAACGCACCCATATTCAGTTGTTGGAGGAAAATTGCATGAAGCTTTTTGTTTAAAAGCAGAGGGTTTGGTCTTTTTTTTCATGTTCTGATAATCATATTTTCATTTCACATCACATTTTTAATTAAGGTTCTACATTATCTGTATATAAATATTGAAACCAGTTTCCACCTTGCAAGGTATTTGTGTGAAAGTTTAAAATAAGAAATAAACCCATTCTTAAAGTTGCAATTGCGATCACGATATGAAGTGATAGTGCATTTAAATATATAAAGTAATTATCTTTTTTGTTAACTGTGATATGGAAATAATGCGGCTTCCTTACAGATATGGCATCCATACAGTTTTTTGTTTTGTTTTGTTTTTTAAAAATAAAAATAAAATATGAATTCATCCGTGCAGAATACATTGATCAAAAGTAACAGTAAAGACTTAAAGTAAATCTTCAAGTAAATTTAAGGACAATTATGAGAATAAGAGAAATCTGACCCCAATCTATTGAACATACGTGAATTACTTTAACAAATAAACACAGTAAATAAATGACTACAAGAAATCTGCAGATTTCACGGCAGAGCTGATTTCATCATAAGTTTGCTTGAATATAAGCTACATAAGAGGCACAATACATATTGGCTTGTTCAGTTGTGAAAGACTAAACAAATTGTTCACACGTCCGTTCTGGCACAGAATGTGTCGCTTGCGTTCTGCATTCTGTTCAAGTCGACTCTCGGTTTGGCTGAATCAGCTGAAAATGATTTGTATTTGTTCTCTTGTCTCTTTCAGCTTTTATAAAACTTGTCTTTTGGGATTAATTCAGAACTGATGGTCAGTACCAAAAGTCTGCTTTAGAGCTTTCAATCAAAATCATTTTCTGCTATAGGCCTTCTGCTCAGATATCTCTCCAGCTGGCAGTGGAGAGGGGTGCATGTGGCCCAGTTAAACCCCAGGCTTCGGTGCGGCCACAGAACGATAAGGCCGAGCCAGTAACAAGCCCTCAAACCGCTTGGCCCAAACTCCAATTACACTGGAACCCTGCTCCGAGTTCTCAGCATGGACATGAAAGCCAGTTTAGTGGGGTATAATTTCACTGCGGCCATCAAAACTGCCCGAGGCTTCTGTTGGGTCATATTTATGGCTCGTTCAAGGAGAAGAGACCAATCGAAATACATAGCGGCTTCATGGATTCCTCCTTTGACCGTCGGCATATTCATGTACAGTAATTTACTAGATTAATGTGGGCTTTGAGAATTTCTGCCTCATTTGAGACACAGCTACACTGTCTGTGGATTTCTAAAGTTTTGCAATCAATTGCTAATCTCCTGAATAAAGACGGGCTTGTTTTGAATGGAAATGACGTGCAGTGTTCAATGACAAAGTTGGAGGAAGTGATCACAGTACCTTCTGGGAACTAGGATTATAGCTGTTCAGAAAAGGCTTGCCAAGTTGAAATCTCGCTAATTATTAATTACATACCCAAGCACTTGGCTCAGGGGCATGGCATATTTTCTGGAAATATGTTGTTCTCTGAAGGCAAAATATTGCATTTTAACTGTACTAAGTACTGACAGCCTCTGATACTGCCATCTTATGTTCAGCAAACAGCCTGATAAGGGCTTTAGGTTGTAAATGACTGTCAAGCAGATAAAATGAAAATGCACAATGCAAATGTGCTCTGGAGTGTAATTGCGGTCTCATAGTCTCAGTCTCTTTTAAGAGGTTATTAACTCAAAATAATCAGCTGAAACCATTGACCTCAAACAGTAGCACTTTGCAGTGATTAGTAGACTTATCTAACAGCTAATTTAGATTTATATAAAGTCTAAATGTAATTACAGCTATTGCATGAGGGCTTTAAACTGTAAATAACTATTTATGTTTTTGTTGAGTTATTGCATGGGTTCTCAACCATGTGGATCATGACCTCACTTACAGATGCACATTTGTATCCTGTTTATGGTATATTTTTTGAGCATTATGTTTACACTGCAGTTGTGAAATATTGAATATGTAAAGCATCAGTTCTGTTTACAAAACAGAGAATCTCAGAAACTATGATATTTGTGTCAAAATCACTGCATTTAAAGTAAAACATGTTTAGTTTAAGAGTGAAGCAGGTGTTTTATTCCGTTCTGCTTCATTTGAGCATATGTACAACATCTGCAAAGTTATGACGCTCAAAGTTGAAAGCAAAGGAAGATATTTTATTTTAAAGAAATCATGTTTTAATCAGGTATTGATTCCTATGTTTTTATATACAACTCTTAACCCTTATAACCTTTATTTTGGATGAATCGAGGGTATTATGGTGTGCAGACACCAAAAGCGAATACATACAACATTACATACAAAGTCAGTGCAAAGATGTGAATAGATGCGATAGATTGCGGCACGCTATGGGCAACGCGATTGCACTAAACTCGGGTTAATCGCCTCAATCGCATCTTCCGTGATTTTTCAAGTGGGAAATGTGCATAACACGTAGGGGCCGGACTGGGACACAATTTCAGGCTGGGAAATCCTACACCCATCCAGGCCATTCTGTGCACCCAAATAAAATAGAAGCAGGAAAAATGGGCAAGCGTAAGGATTTGAGCAAGTTTGACAAGGGCCAAATTGTGACGGCTAGACGGCTGGGTCAGAGCATCTCCAAAACTGCAGCTCTTGTGGGCTGTTCCCGGTCTGCAGTGGTCAGTATCTATCAAAAGTGCTCCAAGGAAGGAACAGCGGAGAACCGGCCACAGGGTCATGGGCGGCCAAGGCTCATTGATGCACGTGGGGAGCGAAGGCTGGCCCGTGTGGTCCGATCAAACAGACGAGCTACTGGAGCTCAAACGACTCCAGAAGTTAATGCTGGTTCTGATAGAAAGCTGTCAGAATACACAGAGCATCTCAGTTTGTTGCGTATGGGGCGGCACAGCCGCTGACCAGTCAGGGTGCCCATGCTGACCCCTGACCCCGCCGAAAGCACCAACAGTGGCACGTGAGCATCAGAACTGGACCATGGAGCAATGGAAGAAGGTGGCCTGGTCTGAGGAATCACGTCTTCTTTTACATCACGTGGATGGCCGGGTGTGTGTGTGTGTGGCTTACCTGGGGAACACATGGCCCCAGGATGCACTATGGGAAGAAGGCAAACCGGCGGAGGCAGTGTAATGCTTTGGGCAATGTTCTGCTGAGAAACCTTGGGTCCTGCCATCCATGCGGATGATCCATGGAAGCCCCACTTCACAATTACTGGACTTAAAGGATCTGCTACCATGCCTTGACGGGTTGTTTTTGCAGCAAAAGGGGAACCAACAATATTAGGAAGATCATAATGTTATGCCTGATTGGGGTATATTTTAAGTAAAGAAAACAATAATAGTAAAGACAATAATCAGTCTCGAAAGAGGGTTTAATATTACATATCTAAAGATGCAGTGAATTGGTGCCCTCTCTGCAAAAAAAAAATCCTGAAGGAAACACTGCATTATTTTTACTTTTCTTTCTTTTCACTTGGTTTTGGCCTTGAAGTATAAAGTGAAAAGGGATTGGTGTTTTGAAAGGTGTTTCAAAAGCAGTGAAAAGAAACAGGAAAATTTCACAGCAGTTTGCCCCTGTACTAGAATATAACAGTGAGAAGAGAGATTGCAAGAATAAAGATAAACTGTTTCATATGGATAAACTATCCAAACAAAGTCCAGAAAGTGTTATCAAAATCTTTTGAGGTGATTCTATTTCTAGACATTACTTCGCTTCTCTGAGAGTGGACTTGTTTTCAGCTCTGCTTCATGGCTTGGCAGAAGTGTGTGTGCCCAGCTTTAGGGTGGTGCTTCCGGCTGCTGCTCATTACCTATGGAGGTAGTGGTGTGAGATTGCCTTCCCCTCTGGTTGGCCCAGCTTCAGTGGTTTCACATGAAAGGCCCGGTTTGACTGCGGATGATGGCAGCTGGGAGCCCCAAACAAAAGGATCCTTTCTGTCCTGTGCCCTGTGTCTCTCTCAGCTGGCCCTTTTATTGCCAGGGCTCTAGCCTGTTTGGAAGTCAAATCTGTTACATGTGCAGTGAGGAGGGAATCCGGTTGCCTGGGTTTAGCAGGACACAAATGGAAAAACTTCTGCAAACACTAGGGAGATGATTTCCAGAGTTCCCCAGAATGCACCTGACATTCAGCACTGGTCCGGCCTTGTGCATATCTGAACACTTCTAGAATCATCAATTGGAGAGCTATTTCGTATGGGGGTGGCCAATCCCATTCCTGGAGATCTACCTTCCTGCAGTTTTCAGCTCCAAGCCCTGCTCGTTCCAAACCTCGTACCGTTAGCCACAATTAACCAATATGAACTTGTCAACCGGTAGATATTTTAGACTGTTATGGGTCCTGCACACTGTGCGATTTTTCAAAGTCCTTTGCGAATGTCCCTTGTCAGACTGTACGAACATGATCCTCAATGTAAGCCATGTCACACTGTAAGATCTCAATTGTCATTAAAGGAGTACTTCAGCGCTGGGAAGATGAATCTGTATTTAAACTGGGTCATTAATGTAGTAGAAATGTGAAATTATTTTTGAATTTGGTGCTTTCTAGACTGAGAAAAGGCAGAAAAATATTTTTGTCTCATGGAGATGAAAGACTACTCTTCCCAGGATGCTTCGCTGCCCTGTGAGGCCATTCCCAAAGCCACCGCTACTGGATTAATGATCACTTTCCCATTGCGTTCATCTTCATAAAATCAGTTCAGTTAGAGAACAGACACTACAATTAAAAACTGAACGTGTGTGTTTAATATAAAATGAGTGAGTCGTCGAGCGAGTGTCACAGCACTAACACTGCAGGAGTCAGATTACATTCAACGTCATGATCTGATGAGCTCTCGTGATGAGAGCTGAGGTAATCGCGACTTCACTCGCGGCATACATTCACAACGCGTGTTCAGTCTGGAGCGTTTTCAGTTCATGCCTTTGGAAGCTTAACTTTCTTAGAAATTAATTTGAGAAGTTAAAACACTTACATTGCTCAGCATCCGTTTAATGCCTGAGGCTGCGAGCTGAGCTGTGAGTGTGATCTCCATCCCCATGAGCGGGTTTAAAACATGTGGAAATAGCTCCTCTGCGGGCTGTAGTCTTTAACCTCTGGCCAATCATTCCAAAGATGACACAAATATTGTCAATTTGCGTCATCTGAGGACTTTTTCCAAAAATAAAATGCGTAAATCTCTTGTCTCAGGGGGATATGAGAGGGGGAAGCAGAATCATTTGAATATTTTCCAAGGTTTCCACTAATACAAAGCCATATGCTAATCGCTGAAGTAACCCTTTAATGTTAGACTGTAAGATCTCAGTTTTCATTTAATGTCAGACAGTACAATAGTCAAGGCGCGCTAAAGATGTACGCACGCGAGAAAACTTGTCCGGAGTTTTATATCATCAATGAATGACGCGTTGGGTGACAGTGAGCTGCATTACACACGGGACTGAAATGCTGGCTACAAAGAAATCTCTAGCTCTCGTTTTGATCATAGTTTGATTTGAAAAACTACTTCGTAGGAGAAGTCACACTGCAGGATTTTGCGGCAAATCTTCAGACACTGCCAGAATTTTGTTTTAGGTAAAATTTGATCGCTGCGGTCATTAATCGGCGATCATTAGGGGTGTCCATGGTTAACCGATTGACCGATTAACCGTTAAAAATTGCGTAACCGAGTGAAACATTTTGCTCGGTTAAGTGGCGTCAATGACGTGCCTTGAATTTAGTTGTAATATATGTTTGCACCCCTAGAGACCGCCAGAGCGCTCCCAGACATTTGTAATATCCACAAGAAGAAGTCATGACCAGCTTTCTAAGCGGGCAATGAAGCGGGCAAAGAAAGCGTGGGAGCACTTTAAAAATGAGAGTGACGGGGCAAAATGCAAGTATTGCAATGCAGTGCTTACCGCATTTTTCAGGCTATAAGTTGCTCCGGAGTATGAGCCGCATCAGTCAAAAAATGCGTCATGAAGAGGAAAATAACATACGTCGCACTGGACTATAAGTCGCATTAGGGCAGAAGCAGAGCGCGAGCCGCGCGCGCTGTGCATAACGGAGCAGAAGAAAGAAAGTTTGAAGTGAGAAACTTGTGAATGACTAGAGAAAAGCAGACGTTACTTTAACTGTAATGAAGAAAACAAAAAAGCTAATCGCGGACTGAAAGCAAGATGGCCAGAGCTGAAGGGACGAGTCCACAGATGCTTGAACTCTGCCGGGAGAGGCTCAGCCGCGCGAGTCAAACGCTGTGTCTGTGTGAATCATTCTCGGCTGCATATTTTACTAACGTTACATGCTCTAATCGTGCAGGCGCCCTCGCGGCCACTCGCATTGCTCGTGAACTGGAGCGCATCTCATCCTAATTTAACGAAACTCAGCGTACGCCTCGCAGACATGAAATAGATCTTAAGAAACTTGAAATGTCTTTTAACAATTTAAAACGAAAAGAAATAGGCTACTCTCTGATTATGTAATCTATGATGTGCATTTCTCTCTATAGGCGCATTCACTATACGGAGATGGTGGTCGTCAAATTAATAAGCTAATAATAACCCTGACGCACACTATGGTTAACCGAGTATTAACCGCTAAGGGCCTCGGTTAACGGTTAATGAAAAACTTGAAAACGTGCAGCCCTAGCGATCATTAATCAAGACAAAATACTAAGTAAGAAAAGCATTTTTTTCAGTGTGGGGCGGCAGTGGCTTAGTGGTTCATGTAGATTGGCTACATACTGGAAGGTTGGTGGTTCAATCGACGGTTCATCCTGACTTATGCCTGAAACGCAATGTGGGAAAAAAAGAAATAAAACTCATTATTTCAACATAACTCATATTTCGACAAAATATCTTGTTACTACAACGTAAGTCATTATTACGACATGAATTATTTAGACTATAGACTATTATTAATAGACGATTTAGACTATTATTTAGAATATCTTGATCTTGCAACATTCGTTATTTCGACATAACTCATAATTTCGAGATATTAAGTAGTTATTTCAACATATCTCGTTATTACGACAAGTTGTTATTTTGACTTAAGTCGTTATTATGACATAACATCTTGTTATTACGACATAAGTCGTTATTTAGAAATATCTTGTTTTTTCCACATAATAACTCATTATTTTGATATATTAAGTCATTATTTCGACATATCTCAGTATTTCGACATAATCTAATAACGAGATAGGTTTTCCTTTTTTTTCCCGCCTTGCGGGTCAGGGCTTCCGAAGAATATTCACTGAAATCGAGGCTAATAATTTTTTTATTTGCTCTCTTTTTATTTTAATCATTTATGCCTGTTTTACACTGCAGACAGAAGCATGGACATTTATTTTGCTGCGTTACAAATAGGTTACAATTTCACACTGCCTGGATAAATGCACTGCTTATGCAGGCACAAACACTGTCATAATCAAAGCACAATGTGATGTTTCTGCAGTTGGGCTCTTCTTCACCTTTTACAGTTCATTTATAACACTCAGCCACAGTCATATGCGCCGTATATTGACAGAAATTGCTGTTCAGAATTCTTCGCACATCTTACTAGACCTGTTTTGTATGTCTCTTTGTGGTGGGATTGAATTTGTGGAGGGCTTGTTGAATAAGAACCTCTCATCTTTAATTATAACTACAGGAAGATGTCTCTCTTGCCACACAATCATTAGTCAGGACAACAGGAAATGGAAATGAGTCATCATTAATGGCTTCCTCCATCTTTCCATCACTTCAGAAGCCTGTGAGCCACGAGTGCGGGATGATCTCGGTGTCCAGTCAGTGCTTTTGCTCTTATCTTGTACACTCAGAAATGTTGCTGAGTGGACCAACACTATGTGAGAGGATTGGCAGGATCTGAAAAGGATGCTTTTGTATATTGAACAAAAGATGTGGTGTACATGAAGTGAGTCTTATGATTCACTTAGAGAAGAAAGCGAATATGGCACCTTTTCATTACAGAAGTAGTGCTGGTGCAAGTGAGATGGACTGAAGCTGCTCCTGTGAGAAATGGCTGCAGACACTGCTATGTAAGGGATAATATTGGGCCTGTTTACACCTGGTGACTTCATGCATTTTTACTGATCGGCTAAGTGTAGGATTTACACATAAATATATCTCAGCAAAATGAATATAACTCTAATCTTCAATTCCTATGCTATTTGCAAATTCAATAGAGGTCACAGCAACAGATATGCAATGCATTTTATTTATCTTCAACTAATTAAAATATATTAAAAAAAAAAATTGAGAGTGAGCACAAGCAGACTCAGTACTAGTAAGATAATTTAGTCTCACTATTTTTTTTCAGGGTTTTGAGGAAGGTTTATTAGTTCTTCTGTCAATCGCTGTATTGTATTGCAATATATGTTGGAAAACTATTTTTATAACCATTTTTATTAGTCAGACAAAATGAAAATTAAACCAACAAGCAGTAAATAGAAAACATTGAACCCCCCCCCCCCCCCCCCCCCCCCCACACACACACACTTCAATGTTTTCAGTCTAATTTATTTACCTGTGTCTAATCTCTCAGTCAGTCCTTTAATGTAATTGTTGACATCTTTCATGTTGGAAAGTGTTTTCATAGTCCCATCATGCTGAAAGATCCGTATTACGGCCGGGTATACAAAAGCATATCGGATGCCCGCTTCCCGTAATCTCTGCCGGGCACTTGCCGACTCTTGCCTCTTCTTGATCACTTCAGCCGAGAAATCTTTGTAAAAGGACACCTCCTGACCGTCCACGGTCAGCCTGTTCTTGTTCCTTGCTGCATTAAGAATCTTCTGTTTATCGATGTAGTTGTGCAGTCTCCCTAGGACCGCACGAGGGCCGCTTTTCTCTCCTCCTCCAAGCGCAGGTCCCGTGCGATGGGCTCTCTCAATCTTTACCCTGTCCTGCTGCATATCCAGAACCTCAGGAATTCATTTCTCAAAGAACGTAACTGGATCTTTCCCCTCAAGACCAGTCTTAAGCCCTGTGATCTTAATATTTTGGCGACAACTTTGATTCTCATAGTTATCAAGGCAAACTTTTTTGTGCGTTGGCTTTCTGAAGATACTCCGCTACAGTACTTATCTGCGGCGGTCATCTTACCCGTGATGAAGCGTGTTGCAGTAGCACTGCTAATATTTATATGTGTGGCTTCAGATGTTTTTACTGTACACTTGTCCTGTTTCTTTTGGGATAATGCGTCTCAAACCACCTCCTGAATATCTCAACCTTTTTAAATGATTTTATATTTTAGCTGTATATTTTTATTTAATAATAGTCCATCCCAGTGTACAAAACAATCACCCAAGCAGCAAGATGAACACAAGTAATATTTGCACTAATAATAAGGTTATATTTCTGTCAGGACGATTATCCTCAAAGATTGACAATTAGCATACGGTTTGAGTGAGTGATCAGGAATAAGAGTTGCACACAAGCAGGTAAATATGCCCTCATTTTTCAGACGTTATCATCTTACAATCATAGTATCCGACATGAACTGTATGCGATTCCAAAATGTCAGATGTTCTAGTATGTTGTTTGTTTTGATGAGAGATCTTATCAAAATCACCTTTCACCTGCTTCATGGGTAATCTCGCTGTTGTCAGTGTGACTCTTTGCCTCTAAGCAGTTATTGAGCATGCCTATTAGCACAGCGATATTTGAATGCTATCATTTATAAGCACCTGCTTTGACTTGTCGCAGTGTAGCGTGCTAGCATTCATCACTCCCAGCATCTGCCTTACTTACGGCTGACTGACACCAGCATTGATGGGGCTGCTCCATCAAGGGCTTTAGTATCTGTCAGAGAGTCACCAAGTCTCTCTGTGAAATGCCAAATGAGTAGCACGGCATGTCCAGAAATCTGTCCATTTAGGTTGGCACATGCCAATTGGAGGAGCACAGGGTGAAACCGTACCCTCTGTGAAAGGTTATCTCTTCACCTCGGTCTTCACCTTTTGAAGTTGTGCTGCGCTAAACAATGTGTTATTGAGCTGGAAGTAACTCTAGTGCTCCACAGACAGTGTTGATCTGCCGCTGAGAGCAGAGACAATGAATTATTGAGTCCCGGGGCGATAGAGGCATTTAGATGCCCTATTGTACACCGGTCTGTGTGAAATTTTAAATTGTGATGGTCAGAAAGAGGGGAGAAGAGTTCAAATACATGGTGATTGAATCAAATGAATAACATTACGAAAGGCTGTGCAGATATTCTCCAGTGATCTGTAAAGGACGACACTGGCTACTTCTCCTCACTGCATTGAGGGCAGTGTTTGAGTGTAACTAGTCACTGTAATTTAATTACTTTTCCCTTGAAAAAGTAAAGTAAGGGATTACTCTTATTTTTCTCTTAGTCACTTCTGATGTAATTTAACTAAATGCTGTGCATAGACTGTATATACATTTTCTACTGTACACTGTAAAAAAACAAAAACAATAAAAATGTACTGGTAATTTTCTGCCGGTACATTATCCAGTAATTTTATGGAAATTTCTGTTAACCCTTAAAGCACAAACTAATGCAATGTGTAATTCAAAATACGGTAAAACACCTGTAAAAAAAATAAAAATAAAAAAAAACAATATGGAAAACTCCTTCATATTTATGCAGCACATTGTGCCCTATTTTTACAGATTTCTTTAGTTTTTTTTACAGTGTAATACAATAGTTGAATTAACATCAAGATTTAAATTTGTCTTTAAAATGCATGTTTTTATGTATCCTCACATTTGTAATACTTTGGTCAGTTAACAAATGCATCTTAAAATTATTAATTTGAATTAATTTTATGTTTATCTCTGAATAATAATAATAATTCATTACATTTGTATAGAGCTTTTCTAGACACCCAAAGCGCTTTACATATAGAAGGGGGGAATCTCCTCAGCCACCACCAATGTGCAGCATCCACCTGGATGATGCGACGGCAGCCATATTGCGCCAGAACGCTCACCACACACCAGCTGATTGGTGGAGAAGAGACCGAGTGATTAGGCCAGTCAATATGGGGATTATTAGGAGGCCATGATGGACAGGGGCCAGTGGGCAAATTTGGCCAGAACCTTTACTAGTCGAGGTTGATATAGGAGAGTGTTTCCCAACCACGATCCTGGAGGCACACCAACCCATCCCAATTCGCATACTATCCATACTAAATAGTATTCGAAAATAGAATTACACTCTAAAAAATGCTGGGTTAAAAACAACCCAAGTTGGGTTGAAAATGCACCGACCCAACAATTGGGTTGTTTTAACCCAATGGTTGAGTTGTTCTTACCCAGCAATTGGGTTGTCTTAAGCAACATTTAACTCAACCACTGGGTTAAAACAACTCAACCATTGGGTTAAAACAACTCAATTGTTGGGTCGGTGCATTTTCAACCCAACTTGGGTTGTTTTTAACCCAGCATTTTTTAGAGTGTAGTTTGTCCCAAATCGTAGTATGTTGAAAAGAGTATGCCAAAGATACCCGGATGGTTCACTATTTCCAGTCAGAATCTGAAGTGCAGATCCACACACACTCTAACAGCTGATATTACTCACAGCCCATTGTGAGTTTGACAAGGATTTGATTAGAACTACAAACGGGGATAAAAAGTGTTAAAAAACTACAAACATGATGGATGTGCGAGTCCGACGGTTAAGTAGAGAGGTTCAGATAAAGGGGTTTGAGTGATCAACTATCAGTATTTAACCTGGCGACAAGACATTTATTCAGTGTTGTCCACATTATATTTCACCTGCGGCAGCATTGTGAACTTTTTTCTAATGACACGTTTGGCCATTAACTTTTAAAAGCATCATTATATTTAAACTGCAAACACACAAGGAGAGTCTTTGCATTAAAGACCCACAAATGGCAGATCAACGAGCGACTACATTTCTCTCCGATACGGCAGGAGATTAAACTGAATATGGAAGATTTTAACTCTGACGATAATTGATAGAGCAGTTAAACGGTAACGGGATGCACGTAACTAAACAACAGAGACCGTTAAAGATGGCGAAGTAGTCCTAAAGCTAGCCTACTCTTCTGCTACACACTCAAAAGTTTGTACTTTTTCTTCACAAAAAGAGTAGATACTTTAGGTCGTAGTATAAGTAGGCGAATTGGGACGCAGCACAACCTAATCCAACACACCTGATTCAAATCTTATTAGTGGAGACTCAAAGACTTGAAATGGGTGTGGCAGATAAAGGAGACATGCAAAATGTGTTGGTGCAGTGTTGGTGTGCCCTAAGCCTAGTTCAGACTGAACGATCGGGTCACTGCTCTTTTCACTCTGCATGACTATCTGGGGTATCATTCAGTCACTGCTGTGTTCACACTGACCGATGGTTTGACGACAGAAAGGGTTCACACTACATGACTTTACAGGAGGAGCAATCACCGACAACTCTCTTTCTCTCCGGTGTGCAAACTACGCTTCCCAACTACGCGTGCGCTGTGACAAGTAAACAACACGAGATCACACGTGCGTCAGACCGGAGTTCTCGCGTGAGACTTGGAATTGTTATTAAAAATGATAAACTGCACAAAGTTTGCTTCAAATTGTATGTGCGCTGATTTGTGGAGAAAAAGAAAAAAGATAAGGGTGGAGGAAATTGTTGGAGAGACAGAGGGAGCCAGGATTGTGTTCTGCAAAGAGAGTCTGTGGTAAATAAATAATTTTGTAATGTGCTGCTGCTGCTGCTGCGGCTGGATGTGCAAATGTTTTGGCTTTGTTTCTGTTAAAATACTAATATTCTGTCTATAACTCCTCCCTGAACCTCCCGCTGCCCTGTAACTCACTCTCTCATTGGCTGTCGGTCATCGCCGATGTCATTTTCAGTCAGAACCCATTACACACAGCAGGAGTTTCAATCGCCGACAGCTCCAGATATTTAGCATGCCAAATATCTTGCGGGCGTCGGCGAATCATTGGTGATTCTCTCTGATCGCCTCTTTGATCCTTCACACTGCGAGATTGTCACTCGCGTGCACAAGCACCGATTTGCCGATGATTTCGGGCATTGTTGGCGATTTCGCAAAACCTGTCGGCGATTAAAATCGGGGTAAAAATCGGGCAGTGTGAACTAGGCTTTAAAGATCGTGGTTGGGAAACAATGATATAGGATTTAGAAAGTAATAAGTAATTTTAAAAAATGTGGTGAGAGTAATTTGTAATTTATGTAATTAACTAGTAATCATTACTTTTTTAGAGTAACTTACCTAACACTGGTTGAGGGTCATCTAAATTGAATGATATGTTTTAACTAAAAAAACGTGACTTGAAACTTGAAAGGGCGTTCACACCATGAACGATAACTATAAAGATAATCATAACTAATTTATTTGCAGTTGGGCAGGTTTTGTTGTGAAAACCTGGCAACCCTGACTGATAGTGGCTTTTGGTGGATTCTGATTGGCTGTCAATTGTGATTCCAAAGTTATCGTTCTTCTGTGTAATTATTGTTATAGTTGTGGTAGGGACTGAATTTGAATGACTGTTCAAACTTTTATAGTAGGTTGTTTGTGGTGGAAGGGGAAAAAATGATGCATCAATGCACTGCATTCTCTCTACAACGACTCTGGAACAATTCTGAGAATTTCATAATCGATTCTGAGCTTAGCTTTTAAACACAGATGTGCTATAAAAACTCCCAGATTCTGCTTGCTTCCAATTCTACACACACGCACACACACACACACACACACACGTCGTGTTTCCATGTTTTATGGGGACTTTCCATAGGCGTAATGGATTTCATACTGTACAAACTGTACATCCTATCCCCCTACACTGCCCCTGCCCCTAAACCGACCCATCACACACACACACACACACGCACACTGCCCCTGCCCCTAAACCTACCCATCACAGGAAACATTCTGCATTTTTACTTTCTCAAAAAACTCCTTCTGTGTGATTTATAAGATGTTTTCCTCATGGGGACCTAAAAATGTCCCCACAATGACAAGGATTTCGGATATTGCCATCTTTGTGGGGACATTTTGTCCCCATAACGTAGGGATTACCAGGCCACACACACACACACACACACACACACACACACACACACACACACACACACACACACACACACAGCCCCTAAACCTACCCATCACAGGAAACATTCTGCATTTTTACTTTCTCAAAAAAACTCCTTCTGTGTGATTTATAAGATGTTTTCCTCATGGGGACCAAAAACTGTCCCCACAAGGAGAAGGATTTCGGATATTGGCTTCTTTGTGGGGACATTTTGTCCCCATAACGTAAGGATTACACACACACACACACACACACACACACACACACGTCTTTCATAATGTTTGGAAAGGTTGAAGTGAATGAAGGACAGTGCACTGGATATGTGCTGTGCTTGATGTTACGCTTGCAGTGTGTGGTCTCACTCACCGATATTTTCCTTACAAATGCTCTACGAAAGTATAATTTATGTATTTTAGAATATAGTGGGCTTGTTAATAAAAAATATATAACTCACTAACAGAAAGATGCTTTCAATTTCAAATGCTCACATGTACTTTGTGAAGAGTGCTTGTGTATGCGATTGTGTTAAAAGTACTTGAATCTCAAAATGCTTTTTATGATACAAAATGTATGTAAACAAACAATATTTTAAGGCTTTAAAAAGACAGGACAAAACATCTTATATTTCAAAAGAGATCTCTGCATCAGTGTTAATGCAGCTTATTAGATCTCATGCTTATTTTTTTCCATATATATATATATATATATATATATACACACACTGATCAGGCATAACATTATGACCATAACACTGATTACCTCTTCATCACGGCTCCTGTTAGTGGGTGGGATATATTAGGCAGCAAGTGAACATTTTGTCCTTACAGTTGATGTGTTAGAAGCAGGAGAAATGGGCAAGCGTAAGGATTTGAGCGAGTTTGACAAGGGCCAAATTGTGATGGCTAGACGACTGGGTCAGAGCATCTCCAAAACTGCAGCTCTTGTGGGCTGTTCCCGGTCTGCAGTGGTCAGTATCTATCAAAAGTGCTCCAAGGAAGGAACAGTGGAGAACCGGCCACAGGGTCATGGGCGGCCAAGGCTCATTGATGCACGTGGGGAGCGAAGGCTGGCCCGTGTGGTCCGATCAAACAGACGAGCTACTGGAGCTCAAACTGCTCCAGAAGTTGATGCTGGTTCTGATAGAAAGCTGTCAGAATACACAGAGCAGCTCAGTTTGTTGAGTATGGTGCGGCACAGCCGCTGACCAGTCAGGGTGCCCATGCTGACCCCTGACCCCGCCGAAAGCACCAACAGTGGCACGTGAGCATCAGAACTGAACCACGAAGCAATGGAAGAAGGTGGCCTGGTCTGAGAAATCACAGTTTCTTTAACATTTTCACTGGTGGTTGTGATCAGGATAATGCTCCTGCCACAAAGCACAAATGCTTCAGGAATGGTTTGAGGAGCACAATAATGAGTTTGAGGCGTTGACTTGGCCTCCAAATTTCCAGATCTCAATTCAATCGAGCATCTTTGGAATGTGCTGAACAAACAAGTCCGATCCATCGAGGTCCCACTCACAACTTACGGGACTTAAAGGATCTGCTGCTAACATCTTTGTGCCATACAGCACACCTTCAGGGGTCAAGTAGAGTCCTTGCTTCGTCGGGTAAGGGCTGTTTTGGCTGCAAACGTGGGACCAATACAATATTTGGATCTGATCAGTGTATATATGAATGTAAAATGTAATTGCTTATGAAGCATATTATATTCATATAAACATTAGCTTGACTTTTTATACTCTGTATAAACTCTGTATACTCAGTATAAAAAATGGCAAAAGGGCAGTTTGGCTTGAATGTTGCTGTGCACCTTGACTTTGAACCGCCACCTGCTGGGGTTTAATTAAACATCTGATATGTGCAGAGCTGTGTTGCTTTGAGCGCCGCTCTAGCAGTCTGTTTTCTGCATGGATGAGGTGCGTGGAGCAGCTGGTATGATGCAGGTAGTCTGGTGTTTCATCTCTATAGCCTAAAGGAGTCTGTTCTGGAGACTTCTCTTTCTTTCTTTCTCTCTCTCTCTCTCTCTCTCTCTCTCTCTCTCTCTCTTCTCTCTCTTTCTCTCTCCTTCTCTCTCTCTCTCTCTCTCTCTCTCTCTCTCTATTCTATCTATCTATCTATCTAGCTATCTATCTATCTATCTGACTGACTGTCTGTCTGTCCATCTGTCATCCTCTCTTTGTGACTGCGTCTGGAAACTAGGCAGCTGAACTTGGTGCTTTGCTGCTTTATCTGGCAATGAGTTTAGGCATTGGGCGCGTTTACATGCGCGTTCTTAAGTGAATGAAAATGAACATGGTCATGTAAACGCAGTAACCCGTTTTCTTTTATTCGGAGTATGGGCATAAACAGCGTAAGCATAAACTGGTCGTTTTTTGCCTCTTACCTCGATTTCGCGCTGCATGTTAACGCATTAACCTGCTTTCTGTCGGCTTATTAAAGTGCGCATGTGTGATCGGAGACAAAACGCAAATTTAGAGCAGATTTAAACGCATCCAGTCAGATCGAGCTAGCGTTTTGCATCAAATAAGGACATATATCACAAACACAGACTCTTTTAAGACCCAGAAAATGATAAAGATGTGTTCTCATCTCATGCAGTAGGAGAGGTTCAGTCTAAACGCTACTGCATGAGGGATAATATGACCGCAAATCTCCCGCTGACTCCCGCTTTATTAAACTAACGTAACATTGGGAATACTCCAGTCAAATGTAAACATTATTATTTTTGACGTCACTACAAGGAAATAACCCGGTTTATTAATAAAGTCAACGCAGTTTACTTGCGTTGTCAGTTGACTGGTGTGGTTTGCATGTAAACGGGGAAAACTGATTATTTCAATAAGCTGATATTTGTGAGTTATCATCTTACTGTTGTGCATGTAACCCAGTGTTTGCGCACAAAGGTACCACACAAATACTAACAGTATAATACGAACAATACAAGGCACCTCAGGAAACATTATAAAACAATAAAAAAATCCACTTCATGACCCATTTAAAATAACTAGGTTCCTGGGATGGCAAAGCTGAATGTTCAGTGCTTTGGTAACATTTCTTATTATATTTTTTGTTAAATTATTATATTATGTTTAATGCTATTATATTTAATGTATACATTTTAATGCATCCTTGCTGAATAAAAGTAAGAGTGATGTTAACAATTAGTTTAATCCATTCATTGTAAGTTGCAAAAAGGAGACAGATTGGTAACACTTTAAAATAATGGTCATTAGTTAACATGAACTAATAATGAACTGCGCTTATAAAGCATTTATTTATCGTTGTTAAAGTTAATTTCAACATTTACTAATGCATGATTAAAATCTTGTTAACATTAATGAAAACTGAGAACTAACATGAAGAAACCATGAACAGCTGGATTTATATGAACTAACGTTAACAAAGATGAACAAATACAGTAACAGATCATGGTGAGGATGGTTAATATGAACTTATGCTAACTAATGACCATTATTCTAAAGTGTTGCCGACATATTTAATAATAATAAAAAATCATTGTGAATATATTGCCAAATATTCGATATATCTCCTTATTCTAGTGCCATCTCAAAATTTAGAGACATTCATTACCGCGCTCTCCTCCTGCCCACACCCCCTTAGTCATGTTCCCTAAGCCCATTTCTCTGTCATTCTCTCTTTTTTGTCTTTTTTTTGTTCGCCTCCAGTTCTGTCCTCCCACTCTCTCTCTCTCTCTCTCTCTCTCTCTCTCTCTCTCTCTCTCTCTCTCTCTCTCTCTCTCTCTCTCTCTCTCTCTCTCTCTCCTCTCTCTCTCTCTCTCTCTCTCTCTCTCTCTCTCTCTCTCTCTCTCTCTCTCTCTCTCTCTCTCCTCTCTCTCCTCTCTCTCTCTCTCTCTCCTCTCTCTCTCTCTCTTCTCTCAGTGTGCAGTGTTATGTTCAGTGACTCCTCCATCTGTTCATATTTCCTCTTCCTTTCTTTCTCTTTCTTATGCTTCAGTGGTCACTTACAGGCATGTGGTTCTGCTCTGTAGTTCACCAGGCGGCCAACACTTCATCACCATATCTGGAGACGTAGCCGTAGAACATGGGAATGACCCAGGGTGTCTTAAAAAACGTTTGCTGACTAATCACACTTTTCATCCTCCCTCGAGTAAATGGCCTCACATAAAAAAGCCCCATGGTACAGTGGTCATATCAGATGGAGAGGCCTTAGTATTTTGGAGACTGAGTGACTCCCTACCTTTTAGTTTTTAAATTCAAATTAAATTAATTCAATTCCAGAATATATATTAAATCTGAATTGTGGTAGAACAACATGCAGAATTGAATTTTAAGTAGATTTGGAAAAAATAAATAAATGGAGCAGCTTCAGTAGTGTGTAATAAAACATGTATGAAAGCATAAATTCTTTATCTTGTAATCTCCCTGCTTTCACTTCCACAGAATAAATGATGGCTGATTGCTAATTGATCTAAATACCTAAAGAGAAACCTACCATCCTAATATTAAAGCGATAGTTCACTAAAAAATAATCACAATAATGTTGTTCCGAACCTGTATAGCAGGGGTATCCAATTAAAGTTCCAAGAGGTCCAATCTCTATATTTCATTCCCAGCGGAGATCTGGGCAATATTTTTTTGAAACAGTTATGCATTTCCATCGGGGCAGCCTTAATATTTTGTAAAATAAAAAATCCTAAACATCATCCTAAATGATGAGAATCTTGGGCCCGAGAGCCAAAAGCAGTGATTGAATTTTTTTTACCAATATTTAGTTATTTACAAAACAGATAAATATATCTCTGGATATAAATATAAAACTAAACACATACCTATATATTCGTATGGCACATAGAAAGCCCTGTGACTGAGACAACATAAGGGGTTTCCTCTTAAGAAAAGTATGGACCATTTTTTATATTTTGCGTAATAAACTACTAAAATCAAACAGCGCACATTATCTAAACTAATTTCAATGTTTGTTTTTTGTCTTCCCTTCTCATCTATAAAGCATTTTCCAAATGATATACATTTTTTTGTTATGAAATGATCTTAATATCATTAATAATGTATGGGGAAAATCCAAACGTCTAAAGGCAGCACATGTTAACTTGTCACAAACCTGGTTTAGTTAAACGGTCGGAGGTATCAGTAAGACCGATGAAAGCAATTGTATGTTTCTACTTCGCTGCTCAGTGTTTCTGCTACTGTTGTTAAAGGTGTCATGAACTGGCTTTTTTTTTTTCTGAGGTCAACTAATGACGTTCGTGTGGTTTTTACATTCAAAGTTGGTGGGCGGGGCTACTGGATTAGATGCTGTAGAGGCGGTGGGCGGGGCTACTGGATTAGATGAGTCGGTGGGCGGGGCTATTGGATTAGATGCTGTAGAGGCGGTGGGCGGGGCTACTGGATTATATGAGTCGGTGGGCGGGGCTACTGGATTAGATGAGTCGGTGGGCGGGGCTACTGGATTAGATACTGTAGAGGCGGTGTGCGGGCCTACTGGATTAGATACTGTAGAAGCGGTGGGCGGGTCTACTGGATTAGCTGCTGTAGAGGGGGTTGGCAGGGCTACTGGATTAGACACTGTAGAGGCGGTGAGTGGAGCTACTGGATTGGCTGCTGTAGAGGCGGTGGGCAGGGCTACTGGATTAGACACTGTAGAGGCGGTGGGTGGAGCTACTGGATTGGCTGCTGTAGAGGCGGTTGGCAGGGCTACTGGATTAGACACTGTAGAGGCGGTGGGTGGAGCTACTGGATTGGATAAGTCGGTGGGCGGGGCTCCTGGATTATATGCTGTAGAGGCGGTGGGCGGGGCTACTGGATTAGACACTGTAGAGTCGGTGGGCGGGGCTACTGGATTAGACACTGTAGAGTCGGTGGGCGGGGCTACTGGATTAGACACTGTAGAGTCGGTTGGCAGGGCTACTGGATTAGACACTGTAGAGGCGGTGTGCAGGGCTACTGGATTAGACACTGTAGAGGCGGTGTGCGGGCCTACTGGATTAGACACTGTAGAGGCGGTGTGCAGGGCTACTGGATTAGACACTGTAGAGGCGGTGTGCAGGGCTACTGGATTAGACACTGTAGAGGCGGTGTGCAGGGCTACTGGATTAGACACTGTAGAGGTGGTGTGTGGGCCTACTGGATTAGACACTGTAGAGGCGGTGTGCAGGGCTACTGGATTAGACACTGTAGAGGTGGTGTGTGGGCCTACTGGATTAGACACTGTAGAGGCGGTGTGCAGGGCTACTAGATTAGACACTGTAGAGGCGGTGTGCAGGGCTACTGGATTAGACACTGTAGAGTCGGTTGGCAGGGCTACTGGATTAGACACTGTAGAGGTGGTTGGCAGGGCTAGTGGATTAGACACTGTAGAGGGGGTGTGCAGGGCTACTGGATTAGACACTGTAGAGTCGGTTGGCAGGGCTACTGGATTAGACACTGTAGAGGTGGTTGGCAGGGCTAGTGGATTAGACACTGTAGAGGGGGTTGGCAGGGCTACTGGATTAGACACTGTAGAGGCGGTGTGCAGGGCTACTGGATTAGACACTGTAGAGGCGGTGTGCAGGGCTACTGGATTAGACACTGTAGAGGCGGTGTGCAGGGCTACTGGATTAGACACTGTAGAGGCGGTGGGTGGAGCTACTGGATTGGATGAGTCGGTGGGCGGGCCTCCTGGATTATATGCTGTAGAGGCGGTGGGCGGGGCTACTGGATTAGATGAGTTGTTGGGCGGGGCTCCTGGATTAAATGAGTCGTTGGGCGGGGCTCCTGGATTATATGCTGTAGAGACGGTGGGCGGGGCTACTGGATTAGATGAGTCGTTGGGCGGGGCTCCTGGATTAAATGCTGTAGAGGCGGTGGGCAGGGCTACTGGAGTAGACGCTGTAGAGGCGGTGTTTCGTCGCACACTGATGTAAGTATGAAGCACAGGACCGTTTGCTGAGCCAGGTGTCTATAAAAGCTTTTCTTTGACTAGCAAGGAAGTTTTCAGCTCTGAAACTTATTCTTATATTACCAAGACCTTTTATATATCAAAAGCTTAAGGGAAAGTTGATTCCTTAATTCATCAACCCTTTAAAATAATTGCGTCATCTGCAGCTCTTCATTCAAAGGGCTTGAATGAAGCGTGTTTTGCTCTAGATTAGAATAGAAGAGGATACTGTGGTGAAAGATCATTACCGTAAACGACCCTGAGCGCTTGTGGTGTGAACCGCTCTGTTGTTTAGACCCACTGCTCACTTTAATCCGTAGAAACGGTAAAATGCCACAATTATGTCCAGCGGTCCTGATAGAACCAAGCCGGGGTCCGGAACCTGACCAGAGTCCGCCATTTAAATACCACAGTTGTATAACTTTATTTCCTCTGCCGAACACAAAAATTGTCCATACAACAAAAGGCAGTGGGTTCCAAAACAGCACTGGACGCAATGACTTTCAATGTGTGGAGAGAAAATAAAATACTCCAAATATGTTATCTGTTGTGTTCTACAGAAGAAAAAGGAGTCATAGTTTCAGAATGCCATGAAGGTGAGTAATTACTGAATAAAGCATTTTGGTTGGCCTATTACTTCAGTCACTACAATGTTATGACAAAAAGTAAGAAATAATGTAATGGGATGTAACAGAAAAAGGGGAAGATCCGAGTTTTTAGCGTTTGGCTAAACCCCCTGTGTTAAAGATGTCCTCACTGTGTGGATTTGAGTATCACAGCAGGTGTCAAACTAAAGAGAAATAATTGGATTGAGCCGGAACAAGAAAAGCGAGACTTTCTCTCCAACGTTGAAGATATGTGTGGTGGTGAAGTGGTTGTGCTTTTGACAGGGTTTTTGTTTCTCTTACTCCCTTTCTCTACAGTACAGTATGTTTTTTTCCTTTCTTTTTTCCCTCTCTGTCCCTTTCTCCTGTTCTCCAGCTGCCTACATTATTATCTGTGGTGATGTTGCGTAACTTTGTTGGCTGTTGGCCTGAGAGCCATGCTAGAGCTCTGCAAGGGGTCAGGAGAAAGTGGAATGGGGATAGAGAGAGAATTAGAGTGAGAGAGCCAATAAATGAGTGTGTGTGTGGCCAAGAGATCCAGGTAATAAACCCTTTGTGCTTTGATGCACCTTCAGTACAGTATATTACAGTTTCATAGGCTCATCCCCCATGGTGGCCTGGCTGATGTTATATAATGACGTGTTGGATGCATTTAGTCAAAGTCCCTTTTGGGTAGGCCAGTGTATTTTTTGAGTCCAACAGGGTAATGCTATTTTCAATAGGTTGAAACTGGGGAAAACTGAAGACCTGTTTGGGACGATTATATTTAAATAATGCACTTTATATGGCCAAAAGTATTGGGACGCCCCTCTAAATCATTGAGTTCAGGGGTTTGATCTCTTCATGGCCACAGGTGTATAAATCAAGCTCAGGGCCTGTAGACGCTTCTACACACATTAGTGAAAGAATGGGTCGCTCTCAGGAGCTCAGTGAACTCAAGCGTGGGGCCGTGATAGGCTGACACCTGTGCAATAAGTCCATTCCTGACATTTCCTCGCTACTAAATATTCCACGCTCAACTGTTAGGGGGATTATAACAAAATGGAAGCAATTGGGAACAATAGCAACTCAGCCACAAAGTGATCTGAAAATCACAGAGCAGGGTCAGCGCATGCTGAGGGTCACAGTGTGCAGAAGTCGCCAACTTTCAGACTGGAGTCCACAGCTCCAGACCTCCAAACTTCTGTGGCCTTCAGATGAGCTCAAGAACAGCGTAGAGAGCTTCATGGAATGGGTTTCCATGGCCGAGCAGCTCATCCAAGCCTTACATCATCAAGAGCAATGCAAAGCGTTGAATGCAGTGGAGTAAAGCAGCTGCCACTGGACTCTAGAGTAGTGAGACGTGTTCTCTGAGTGACCAATCACGCTTCAGTCTGACAATCCCACGGACGAGTCTAGGATTAGCGGTTGCCAGGAGAATGGGACTTGGCGGTTTGTGCCAAGTGTAAAGTTTGGTAGATGGGGATTATGGTGTGGGGTTGTTTTTCAGGGGTTGGGCTCAGCCCTTAGTTCCAGTGAAAGATACTCTTAATGCTTCAGCATACAAAGGCATTTTGGACAATTTCATGCTCCCAACTTTGTGGGAACAATTTGGGGACGGCCCCTTCCTGTTCCTGTTCCAGCGCTCCATTGGACAAAGCGTCGGTCCATAAAAGCTGTTATAGCTGCCAAGGATGGGCCAACGCCCTGTTAAACTCTTCGGATTAAAAATGGGATGCCATTCAAATTAATGCACATGTAAAAGCAGGCATCCCAAAACTTTTGGCAATATAGTGTATTTAAAATCAGCAAATATTGTGCAACTCATATTAAAAAACATTTAATAAATAACTAAACAAATAAATACATAAGTAAGCAATAGTACTAATTTCAGTCAAATGAAATGGCAAATCATAGTAAAAAAACATAAATAATCATATTAATACGTTTTATTTTACCCCACCTAACCCTCCTGGAAATAACATAGTAGCCAGTCAGTGAGATTGAAAGTGGAGTATTCCTGCTCAGTATTCATCTTTAAGTGTGTTGACTGAAGGCTGAACACTAAAGCATGTTATGATGGGGTGGCGGAAAAACCAGAGGCAATTGTTTACCTCCTCCAGTCTTCTCAATGGCCTCGGTCAGTTGCGATGGAGAGAGTGGAGGGAACACGTTCATATAGTGGAGGGTATTCATCTCTAGACCACTTGCTCTTTATTGCCTTCCTCATTGCCACTTGACTGCTTGCCTTCCTCATATAACGCTGCTAATTCTAAGTAGCTGGATCCAATGAGCCTTTGTAGAGATCACTTCAAAGGAACCTTTGGAGAGATGGGATACGCACGTTGACGGCACGCACTGGATTCATTGAAAGAAGGAGCTTGTAATTAGGTTGGTGGCTCTGCGTCTCATAAGAAGTGGACACAACAACCCTTTTTTATTCCGTTCTATCTCTCTGTGTCCATGAGGAGCGGCCAATTATATCTTATTTATGGAAATCCGAGTGAGCACAGGATGAGGATAGTGCAACACACACAGATAGGTAATGTTATTGTATTCATCTGAATATGAAATTGTCACGGTCAATGAAGCTGATTGAATAAATGGTAAAGATAAATGCACTGATTTTGCATTCAGAAGGTCCTTTAAGGGCAAGTAGCTTTATCTCTGGACAGGCACAGTCTCAATTACATCCATAACCCTGCAGACCTGCTGCTGCTTATTTTAATGATGTGGCTGATAGGCAAACGAGCACAGGTGCAGCAATAGGCCTCGCTTACAATCAACATTAAATGTATTTTTACATTGCCTCTGCCTCCCAAAATAGAGTAGCAGCCTGTGAGATGTTTACTCAAAGCAGCTGTTCTTCACATCTAAAGCGATGATGCTGCGGCCGGCAAAGTCAGCTCGATTTCTCTAACTTCCAGAAGGCGTCCAGGTTTCGAAGGGTCAGATTTCACTTGGTGCTTAATGTCTGATCTTTTATAACCACTGTCTGTGACCTACTTATACTTTAGATTTACACTGTCTCTAAAGTACATGTTGGTATACACTACTTTGGGGTCAGTACGATTGTTTTAATGCTTCTTGTGCTTACCCAAGTTGCAATTATTTGATCAGAATACAGTAAAAACAGTAATATTGTAAAATATATCGTTTATAATAACTATCTTGTGTTTTAAACCGGTTTTAAAATATTAGAAATCCATTCAATTCATCGGTAATACTATACAATAAAGTCTCATTTGTTAACATTAGTTAATTTATTAACTAGCATGAACTAATAATAAACTAATATTTATTCATCTTTGTTAATGTTAGTTAATAAAAATACAGTTCTTCATTGTTTCACATAGTATAAACTAAAATTTAACCTAGAGGAAGGTTTTTTTTTCTTTTCTGCAAATGCGTGTAATAAAATCAACAATCCAGCCACAATGCAGTAAAAAATAAATACAAAAATACCAAACAAAATAAATAAATACCAGTAAGGAAGCTGTTACACACACACACAAACCACAATATCATGCACACACACAAATTAACTGGTGTGGCTTTAACAATATGGTAAAATTGAGCCAAAATACCCAAAGAAGAGGTTAAAATCAGATCAAACACAGATTTATTAAGCTGTGATACAACATACCTGTTCATTTTGTTACATTTGTATTGAATTTTGATGTTATATTTAACAAAATGTTCACCTATCTTTGAATGTAGGAAAATGAATGCAAAAACTGACACTTCAAATAAAACGTTTTTTTTTATCTTGACAAAAAGTATAAATCCAAATCCACAACTTAATAAAAATAAGAAATTTTATCTAAAACGCTAGAGGATTCATAAGTCACTTTATAAAGAGCTATATAGGAACCTAGTGTTAATAACTTTACATAAGTTTTCATTTTTTACTCACACCAAAATTGGATTTTAAATGCCTTGTCTCTATTTTAACATGGATTACATTTATTACTGAAAAATAAAATGTAATAAAAAGCTAAAATGTTTATAAATGTTGCACAGTATCATTAAAAACCCTCACATTTTTAAATAATAATCAAACAATATTAATGAACAAAAATATATTCCATTGGTTTTCCTGTGTTATATTTTAAGTCTTGACCGCGAAAAAGCCAAGTGTAACCCCTAAACGAAGAAGACCAGTAACCTATATATATTCTGTTAGTCTGTTTCTAATTAAATAAATCAGTTTTGTCTGTTAACTAATATGATAGTTATTTTGTACATCCCTATGGAAATAGCCTCACTTTTACCAATCCAGAATTTCCATGTTTTCTTATTCTATTAAAATTAGACTTCTACTTTTAGCTACTGAACCTAAATGAGCCGACTCGACCAACATTCACTATGTTGAAGTGGGACAACAGAAACACTTTATGTCAAATTAATATGAACACAATTTGTTAATTCAGTGCTATGATTTAATGATTGAATTCATTATTAAAGTTAATTCGTTGTTTCTTGCCAAGTCCAATTATTTTGTTAATTTAGCTTTATTTTTTAGCCCCAGTAATTAGCCAATCTACTCGCAGACCACTTGAAATCCTTCACGGACCACAGTTTAAGAGCCATTGCTTTTGCCTGATTTACAGTCAGATCATGGAAAAATCTTGCTTGATAAAAGAAACTCAATCGCCCTTGAAAGGTAGCATGCTCGTGTCTGATCTAGACATGTTTATCTAATATTTTCCTTCATTACCATATTTGATTCAGTTAGCGTAGCTGATTTGCAGTGCACTAGATTTTCCTAGACAGAATGAGTCTTTATGATCAGATGAGAACCTCATGCTGTTACCTAAAAATGGCCCTCCATACATATTCAGTAGCAGCATAGACTTCTTCGCTAATGAGTGTTGTTGAAATCCCTGTGGCCAAAACTACGTCAATTCACAGCAAATAGGGATTCGATTGTGGCCAGGAGAAGTTGCGAAATCTCTTAGTGTTAAGACTTGTGCAAAGACTTTGTATGAACGTGTAATCAAGCCTTACTCTACTTTATCGATTGGTTGGCTCAACTTAAGATCTGTGGATCAATGAGGAGGAAGCGGGATTCAAAGAAATGTTTGCGCTCCCTCTGCTGGACAGACAGCTTGTGAGGATTGTATCGAAATAATATAACGTAAATCATTCTCAGATTCACTCTGCTGTAAAGTAATGCTGTAGCACTCTCGAGGAACCTAATGTTTAAGTTCATGTCCTGACTTGATGAGTCTCAAAACTGTATTATAATGGTGCTCACAAGTCCTAGGTGCAGCTCGGTCAGATATCAATCATATTTGTGGAAACATTGTTATGGGTGCCTGTTAAGGCTCTCATGAATCAAAGTATGTCTGTATGTGTGTATATGTATCTATGCCTTGTGTTTTTTTCTTTTCTTTATGCCGTATGTCTTGTTGTTGGGCCTAGAGCCTGTAATGAAGTTTCTATATGTTGAAACGGCTCGTAAGATCTCACTGACCTTCTTTTCTGCTCTGCAGTGGGGCGTCTCCTCATCGAATTCAGCTCCCAGATAACCCTCGAGCGGATACAGAGAGAGAACCCTAATGTGACAGAAGGGGGGAAGTACACTCCTCCGGACTGCCGGCCAAAACAAAAGGTGGCCATCATCATCCCATTCAGGCACAGAGACAACCATCTGAAATACTGGCTTCACTACCTGCACCCTGTCCTGCGCAGACAGAAGATCGACTATGGGATCTTTATCATCAACCAGGTTAGTGTGTGTTTTTTATCTTTTGACATACACCTGAATATGATACCTGTTGTAGAATCTGTGTTTTCGAACATGATTCCTGGTTTCTAGCTGGTCTAAGATGGTGTAACGGTACATAAAACTGACGGGTTTGAAGTCATGGTTCGGTACAGCAGGGAAGAGAAAACGACATTTTCTTATTTATTTTTATTAAACAGTGCTTTTACTGAACAATTTGGTCTGTCCTGAAATGAATTCAATTATAACTTAAAGTTTCTTAAAGATAATGCTGTAAACTAAAGGGAGTCCTTACTCGCACTTTACTATAATGTTAAAAGTTAACAACAGAACCCAAAATATTAGCCTAAATAATGCTGCTATTTATTTATAGATTTAATAATCAACCCTCAAATAACACATTGTGTGCAAACATATAAACTTCACATAAGGTAGTTTTTGCATTAACTTCTAAATCTAATTATAAAATTATGTTTTTACTCCAATTCGTTGTTGAAATATAATCGTTTATACTCGGTGGCGATTACACCACATATGATGTGTTGTGACGTATCCTCAACACACCTTCAGATGTTCATTCATGTTTATTCTTCGACTATGAAGAGATGATCGTGTTCACTCGCCTATACAGTGATCTGTCACATTAAAGAGCGTGAAAATGGCATTTATTGTTTAATTTTCAGGATAAAAATGGACAGAATACTTAATATGCTCGTGTGGGAACTCGAAGTGAAGTATGATCCACGCTTAAACAAGCCGACTGTTAAAGGTTGCATTCTGTAGCGTTTGGTACACACATGCATCGTACCAAAAGTTCTCCATTACACCCCTAGTTATTACTAAATCTAAGCTGGGCATTATTCGTCCAAGCTGGAAATTTGATGACTGACTGACCAACTTTACCAACTTTAGGTCCCGATGTACTTCAAGTGTAACTGAATACCGAAATGGTGTAATTTCAAACAAAATTTAGTTTGGTGTTTGTTTCGGGAGTTCAAAATCTGCTTCCCAAAACGGACTTTCCAGAAGATTTTGCTCCAGCTGGTAAATACTGTCAAACTACCTTTGGTCCATAATTATCACATCCAGGGCTTGACATTAACACCCGCCAACCCGCCAAATGCGGGTAGATTTCAGCTGTGGCGGGTACGGCAGCCACTCCCACTAGCCACCTTGGCGGGGTTGAATATAATTTATAGCTAAATGAAATGCCAAAACCGTCGTATCACAAAATTGGCTACACTTCTTTATACTTAGTGAAGGCGAGATTGGCGGAATCGCGCTGAATGACACACAACAAAAGCGCTCTCTTGATTGCGCGCTCTCTCGTGCGCTCTCTGTCGCACACGTGATCATTCTCTTTGCTCCTGAATAATCAAATGTCGGTTATGGCTTAAGTGTACGTAAACAGGTGGGTAATAACTGTATATGTGTCACAAATATTACATCCATGCATTCAGCAGCCCAATTAAATACCTGTCTGTCATTAATGTTAATCAAACAACTACAGATGTTAAATAAATGTATACATATTAAATAAATATGTACTCTGCATTTGAAAGTTTGAAAGGGTTTTAAATCTTCTAAATCAAGTAAAATGACTCAAAATCAAGTAATTTACGCATGCCAAAGTCAACTTTAAACATATACAATGTAATTTCCAAAGAGCAAAATTGTGGCCAGTGAAAATGCTGAGTGGCTAGTAACTTTGGAAAACCACAGTGGCTGGTGAGCAAAAAAGTTAATATCAAGCCCTGACATCATATTTGTTTGTGTGATAAGAATAGACCCCGACTGATCCTGGTTTCGCACAAGATTTGCTTTCTCCATTTCTGTCACCTGATAGAGTTTGGTTTCC
Organism: Pseudorasbora parva; assembly: GCF_024679245.1. NCBI lineage: Eukaryota > Metazoa > Chordata > Actinopteri > Cypriniformes > Gobionidae > Pseudorasbora > Pseudorasbora parva. The sequence goes on from NC_090180.1 coordinate 3,429,765, forward strand.
TTGCCACTGTTGTCTATGGTTTGCTTAGTTGAAGACACTTAATATTCAGTAATATTATTGATCTTCCATAATTGATGAACTTTACACAGTTCTTGAACCAAATTCAGTAAACAATGAACTGATTTTGCGCTGCTTTCCAGCAGAATTTGTGCTTGCACCACCGATCAATATTTTTCAATATTTGAAACTTTATTGAAAATCTGTATTGTTTAAAGCACTAAATAAAGCTGACTTGACTTGATTACGTAATATTGTTGATACGTACATCCTTTTTTGAAATCTTCATGGGTTAATTTCTTCTGTTCAGTCCACCCAGGTCAGTTGTGATTAAAATACATGAACACACTTGAGAGCTGCTTTATAGTTAAAATTGCATTTGTAATTCTAATTGCAAGTGACACTATGTATTCATGTTTCATACTATAAAACTGCTTGCTTTAAAGCTTTCTATTGTATAAATTGCTATATAAATAAATGAGACATGACTTGACTGAATAGCAAAGCTGGTGCAAACATATCAAATGCTGTTTTCTCACCACTGTCATTTTTGTTCGTGTGTTTATTTTGTTATTGAGAGGAAATCAGGTAGCATTGGGATGTTCACTAAATGTTTACCACTTCTCTGGTATTTCAAACTTATTTTTTACCTCCAAGCAAAGAATGAAATAAACTTCACCATGTGTACATTATGGCCTTTAAGTTAGTTGGTTTGTTGATGGTGTAAGACTAACAGCTTTGGTCTGGCCAGCTAGAAACCAGTAACCACCATGTGCCAAAACACAACTACCATCCAAATCTGGATTTTCAAGAATGTCAGAGTTTGTTCATTCGGTTGGTGTGGATGCTATTTTCGCATTAACAAACCACAAAGCACAGTACATGTTATTCTTCATTCAAAGGCATGAAGTTCACCCTCTTCTCTGGAGTATCATCTAGCTTCAGTGGTAAACAGCTACGTATATTAAGTCTACTCACTGTGCTTCTCACACTGATGAAGAGTCAAATATCAAAACCTCTACCATAGGGGATTCTGTCAAAGTTAGCTAAAAAGTGTAATGGGTAACAGGGAGACAAGAGGCTGTTGTTATTGAATGGAAGGCAATGGAGGAGATACTTTAATGGGATAGTTCATCACTTACTTAAGCCTCATGTTATTCCATACCTGTATGATTTTCTTTTTGCTGTTCACAACACAAGAAGCACAAGAAGAAACACAAGAAGATATTTTGAAGAATATTGGAAACTAGACAGTCGGCGGTAGCCATTGGCCATAGTATTTTTTTTTCCTGCTATGAAAGTCAGTGGCTATCTGGTTACTAACATTTTTTAAATTAGTTATTATTTAAATTATAAATTATTATTTTTGTGTTCAACAGCAGAAAGAATCTCATACAGGTTTGAGTAATGATTTTTGGGTGAACTATCCCTTTAAGGCCAATCCACACCGCACCATTAGACGCCAACCAACACCGACAATCACCAGATTACAGTACGTCACTTCTCAGACATTCAGTGACCCGAAAACAAGTGCCGACTAATGCCACCAGATGCCAACAGGGGTAACACTGATCTGACAAAACCCGACAAAGTGTCTGTTGCCCATGGTCAGCATCTGTCGGTGGAGTGTAACTTGGCCTTTAGAATGCTAAATAAACTGCTTTTGTGTGGAAGTTGCTAATTCATTTACCTATTGGCTTGTTTGTTAATCTTCAACAGATTTGCTATCAGATATCCGTTTGGAACTCATATATTTGCGTATTTATATTTTTCCATGATGCAGACATGGCCGTTGATATCATCTGTAAAAATACCACAAGAAAAGATCTGTGTAAGTTGGGGAAGATGGTTAGGATTGAACTTTGATTTGGGCCAAGTAATCGAACCATTTGTGAAAACAGCTGGAAGCATCGCTTCTCTTCCGCCTCCCCCTCTTTCATCAGTCTGTTGTTCTATGTGTGGAGTGACCCTGGAGGGGCGGCAGAGATGTTCAAGGCCATGAGGAATCATTAGCCTGTTGTCTGCTTAGGCCTGTTGTTTGGGTTAATGAGTGCGATCAAAAGTCTGCAGCTATCCATCTTTAAAGTTTGCAGAGTAATGACGTGACCTGTCGAGTGGTGAGCGCCGAGAGATCTGTCTATGGAGGAACAAATAAGGCCAAAGAGTCTGTAATGGATGGAGCATCCACTGAACTCGTGGGCTAAGGTTACCTTTCCTTTCTTAGAGCCATCGCATAACTAAATGCAGGTCAAATATGTGACAGATTGATTTTCATCAGCACATTATGACTTAAAACCACTGAACAGGGACATAAAATGAGTCTTTATTATCCCTGTGACCGTTGGAATTGTTTTAAAATGCAAAGCATTTGGACCTTTCTCGGGCTCAGCCTCGCAATCACAGATGAATGCAGATGAAATAGTTTTAGCCAGTGTTGTCAATGGATTAGACATATTATTCGATTTAATTACAGGATATGCTTATTAGTTAATTAAATTAATCATGATTAACAGCATGAATTAGTATTTGCTGAGAATTGTCACATGCCTGTCCTGTTTTGTGTGCACATGTGGGTTTTGTCATGTCTCCGGTCTACTGTCAACCCCGCCCTTCTTGTTATCTGATTATTGGTTAATTTGCCCCACCTGTTCCCTCTTGATTTCTTCCCCTTATAAGCTCCTTGTGTTTGTCAGTCTGTGTTGGATCCTTGTGTAATGTCTGCGTCTTCCGTCCTCCCCGTGATTCTGTTGGTTTGTTTAAGTTTGTATTTATATTATTCTATTATGTGTTTTTCCCCCTTGTGGGTTGTTGTTTTGAGTTTATGTTTTATTTTATAATAAATGATCATTTTCTGCACTTGAGTCCTCGCACCATTTTCCTGTTTCCCTTGTCTGTGACGTGACAGACCCACATGTGCACACAAAACAGGACAGGCATGTGACAAGAATAGACCATAGAGAAAGATAACATGAAAATAAGTAAATGATGATGAGTATAGCAGAATAGTCAATATATTATTGAACGTACAGTAAGTTTATCCCTGTCCTTGAGTTCACAGCAATCCATTTGTCTAATAACTGTTTTCTGTTTTAAATTGTCATTTATTTCTGGCTCAAGGTAATAAATTAAAAAAGTAAAAATTAGTTTTTTCTGAATGCCTTTATTGTAACTTTTAGCCATATCTTTGCTGAATTAAAAAATAATAATTCTCTTTGGCCATTGCATTGCATATCCTGACATGATATATTTTTAGGTAAAAAGTGTTTACAGCTGTTTCAACATTTTTTAAATGCATTTTGAGAATGTTTCCGTAGTGCTCCATCCAACTATTTTTAAATTATGAATGCGTCGGGCTCTATCACACACCAAACGTAATGAGACACCCGGCACGACACAAGTGTTTTTTGCTAGTTTCAGCCCTACACAAGTTATAATTTTCAGCTCCTCGTTGTTTAAATATCAAATGCACTGGCACATCTGTTCCCCCATCAGTGTGTGTGTGTGTGTGTGAGTGTGTTTCTGTGCTTGTTTTTGTGACATATCAGGACAAAAATGTGTATAATAACATGTGTATGACACAGGTATTACAGAAAATGGTGACATATCAGGACATTACCCCATGTCCCCACTTTTCAAAATGCTTATAAATCATACAGGAGGAGTTTTTTTGAAAAAGTAAAAATGCAGAATGTTTCCTGTGATGGGTAGGTTTAGGGGCAGGGGCAGTGTAAGGGGATAGACAATACGGTTTGTACAGTATAAAACCCATTACGCCTATGGAATGTCCCCACAATTCACAAAAACAAACGTGTGTGTGTGTGTCTGTGTGTGTCTGTGTGTGTGTGTGTGTGTGTGTGTGTGTGTGTGTGTGTGTGTGTGTGTGTGTGTGTGTGTCTGATCTAAACCAGGTGTGTTCAGGAGCATTGTTGGAGCGTTGCTATTGTGAGGAACTGAAAACACCATAGACAGTAAAAGAAATGGACACAGCGACCCCATAGACTTCAACAGCGAATTGTGAAGTCAATCAGAAGCTCTCACTTCCTGATGGCTGAGCGAACTGCGCAGTCTCAGACTGAGCTCGAGGACGTAGATATGGCGCGTCCTCGAGCCTCCTCGAGCCTCCTGTCTGACAGCTGTAGGTCTTCTAGTTGTTGTGGAAAGTGAAATCTGAATCACATTGTTTAAATATTTTGTCCCATTGCTTTTGGCTCACTATGGGCTTCTCCCCATTCTTCTCCCTTGACTTTGTCTCCACGTCCCCCCGACTGCCTCATAGACAGTAAAGATTGCCTGTGAGCGTCTCCTCAGGTCTTTACGGTAATTTACTGTGCGACAGAGTCGCGTTGGTTATGACGCAATCGTCAGCCTATTTTTACAAAAACAGCTTCTACGGGGCGATAGTGTAAGATACAAGGTAATGGAGCCTTTTATGCATTGTCGTGTTTCTTTATAAATAAACAATAGACAAATGGAGTCTTTAAACGCCTCAGATGTAAAGTTATTCACTGTCAAAGTGACGCAAAAATGAATGGGAGTCAATGGGATGCTAACAGCAGGTGATGGCTTGGTTAGCAATGGCCGCCCCTATGGGTGGAACGCTTTCCGAGTGCTAGATTACCCCCTTGGAAAACACTGACCATTGGCCAACACAAACCTGCTTTAAAGTCAATAGTGCAGTATTTCTGTGTTATTTAAAGGCATTTTTAAATATAAAAAATAAAAGGATACCACTTGTAAAAAGTGAATCAGCGTATGGTGCGGCGAGCGCAACTGGCTTTTACAGGGAATGGGAGACTCTGATTGGTTTATTGCACATTACGCCCAAAACATACCCATGACTGATTAAGAGACGAGGGATAACCCTATTAGACCATGTGCCTGGTGCGCTGTGATCGTTTTTTTACATCGTTAAACTAGCAAAAGTGGATTCGGATTCGCCATGAGCTTCAGACCATGAGCTCAGATCCGTCATGTGCGAACATCTCCTTTCTCTTTCTAGTGAATGTTGACGGTTTGCCTGTTGGATTGTGTGTGACTGATTCTTCAAGGTAGCTTATTATAAAATGTACTTATCCACATCGTATGCAGTTTTCTTTTATATTTGAACTCATTGTAGTCTTTGAAGTCTATCTCATGTCACACAAATCTCCTCTTCTGACTCAACACTTGTTAGTAAAAAGACTTATGCTAACATTCATCTGTTTTGTGTACTCAAGCAGAGCTGTCAAATTGTGTTGAGAGGGTCTCATCAAAAATGTAAAATGTGTAGCTAGTTATTTGCGCTGTCAGAGCTGAGCAGTGAGGAACACACACCATATGCACACTCCATTATGACATTATACACTCTGCGTTTTCATGCAAGCAGTAACAGTAAATTTCCACGCTCAGCTCAGTGTCACAGAATAGTATAAGAATAAGCAACAGAATAAGCTGAAGGCCAGTGTTTTTGCCTCGCTTCTCCGAGCACGGCGTTTGCTAAATGAGTGCATTTGTTGGAGTAGCTGGTACATTCAGTGTACCTGTTTACCTACCATTAGGACACAAAGACGACAGAACCCTTTCAATTTTGAAAGCACTGTTATATAACTAACATTTGTGTCTCTCCAGCTTGTGGGTGAACCGTTCTGATATAAAGAACAGAAATGTTCCTTACTTTTGATTGAAGGCTCTGCCAATGTATTAATCATTATCCATTATGTTAATAATATAGCATAATACATGAGACATTGAAATACAGAGTGCAATAATCGTCTATATTTTAGTTGAAGAACGTTTTTTTTTCAGACAATTATTCATTATCTACTGACATGTTTAATTTACTTACATAAAATGAAAAGGAAATGAAATATGCAAAGTCGGCTGGAGACATGTTCCGAAGTCCAATTCCACAGGCTTCTTATCATCGTGTTGCTAAATTGCTTGTATCCACTGCAGTCTTTCTTTAGCATCTTTTATTAAATTGCCTGACAAGATGGAAAATCATTTTTGCTTTATTTTACATGTAAAAACATAATGTTCTGACCTGGTTTCATTATAAAAATACCTGTATTTATTCTAACCCCCCCAACTTTTCCTTTTTATAAAAACAATTTTTAATATAAATATATCATGTGTGCATCAGCAGACAAAACTCGACTGTTCACCAAAATATTACAATTCTGCCATACTGTATGAAGTTCTGTGCAACACAAAATAAGACATTTTGAAACTGGGATATCAAAACATCATTGGAACCCTTTCCAGTTCATTATGTGGATAAACTGCTCTCTAAAATATGTTTTCCGTGTGTGTTCCACATAAGAAAGAAAGTCATATCGGTTTAGAATGACATGCAGGTCAGTATATGAAAGTGTTGTAGTCAAGACCATCTAATCTAGGGCTGCACAATATATCGAAATTATAGAAATATCGCAATGGCATGCAATATCTGAATGATTTGAATAGGCTACTTCAACATTGTGAAAAGTGTATGTTTTAGGTAGTCCACCTAGCCTGACGTGGTCATACTCAATTCTAGTCAGAATATGAGTCTGAAACCTCTCCATTGGGCTGTAATTATGGGGCGTGTTTCAACCGAACCAGAAAAGACCTCAATTGGATAGAGCTACAACCAATCAGAGCAACGAAGCGACGTCAACGGAGCTCAACTGCACTGTGTTGCCAAGTCTGCGTTTTTTCCCCCCCGCGGGTTGACGCGACTATTATGTGATATATAGACCCATGAGTGCAAATTTTAGCAGGCAATCTTGCCAAAATATCACACATTTTACCCCCCCAAACACCTTTTTTTCTTCTTCCGGAGAACCCCCCGAAAGCTATTGTTTAGGGCTAGTAGTTGGCGGGTTTTGTTGTAAAAACTTGGCAACCCTGACTGAACGCACGCTGGAATAAACGATCTTTGCCGGTGTTGTAAAAAAAAAAAACAAGAATTTAATGATACACAGAGCACTTACCCAACATGATCATCATTTTTGAGAGAAATAGTGAAGGTGATGCAGATACGAACAAGCTCTCTGTTTAAGATTTGAACAAATATAATCCAAGCCCCTTTGATGACGTGATGATTACGTTACTGTTGATCATCTGTCCGTCATCGTCTAAAGCCTGTCCTGATGATTTCATTGGTAATCACTCCTCTATGGAGCGAGTCCAGACTGAATTGCACGACCTAAAATTTTTGTGGGCGGGGCTAAATTCGGCTGGTATCCAGGCTATAGTCCACCCCTAGTTCAGGTGTATTTGTTTACCTGAATGTTCGTGATATTAAGTTAATAACTATACTATTAACTATATATTACCAAGTCAAGCAAAGATTTTTTGATATTAAAATATTTGCATTACATTTTTTGTTTGTTTACATTGATGTAAACATTGATGAAAAAAAAATTTGTGACATAAATTTTTGCCTAAACACTGCTGGTCACTTTCAGAAGTTGTAGCGATGCTTTCTTTTCCCAAAAAGAATGTGAAACGCATAAATGGTATCATTCTCAGCTTTTAAATATATTTTAATAGATTGTACACACTTAAAGTAATGTCGTATCGAATATCGCATTATTTAACAAGGTATGGCAAATCGCATTTTTTTCAATATCGCACAGCCCTAATCTAATCCAAGACCAAGACAAGACTAAGACCAATGCAGGACGAGCACACATTATATATATATAAACTAGAATAAGACACTATAAAAAGCTGTTACCAATCAAATTAAATCAGAAACGACAAAATGCATCTTTGCACTACAGAGGTGATACAGAAGATGCATCTGAATTGGTAAATTACAAATGCATAAATAATGTCTTAAAAAATTATTAAATGTGTGTTAACGCAATATCATGTTTGCAGTCATGCTCAAATTTGTAAAAACAGCTCTCTTGCTCTTGTGATATTGCTTAATTATATCCCGTTATACATCCCAATCTCATACAAGAACTTTTTGCAACAATATAATATATTTTGTGAGCATTTGTATTAATTTTTGGTGACATTTTTGACACAATCCCTAATTAATTTCTGAATAAATAAATAAAATTACGAATAAGTTATTGATTCCATCTGAAGTAGTAAGTTTTACATCCAGTCACATTTATGATGTTAATAAATAAATCAGGCAATGCACAGGCAATTTAGTGATATACCATCAGTTGTGGTCCTGCCCGGTCTTGAGAAGTCCTCTGAGACCAAGACCGAGGACAAATGTGGTCCAGACCGAGACAAGAACAAGGCCGGACTCTCGAGTACTAAAGCACTGGTATATGATGACAGGATTTTCATTTTTTCTGTGAATTATCTCTGTCAAATTCTGCTCTAGATGTAATGATGTTTAAAAAAAAAACAATTTTCATCTTCATGAAAAATGGTATAAAATTCTGCTTTTATTAAATTCCCGAGGCACTGCATTTTAAGGGCAACCCTCCTTTTTATCACATTATTAAGGAATTTAAAGTGTATAGAAACCTTTCTTTTTTCTTGATCTTGAGTCAGAGTTTGTAAAATACAGTCTCATTAGATTGAAGTGGAATATAATGAGCATTATTTTAAAAGTGCCCTCTATGACTGTAGATTTCATATGTTCACAAATGGATGATTTGCATTACTTCGGGAAAGCCGCCTTGCTGACTCCTTTGTTGAAGCAGCGCCGGTCACAGATCCGTGACTCTTATGAGGACGATGCATCATTGCTGTGACCTCTGCTGCTTGCTGTTGAACTGAAACCGTTTGGCTCTCGTCCAGTTAATGCAAAGAGGACAGCCAGGCTTTCTCTTAAAGGTTTACACACAAACACACACACTGCCTATGTTGAGTCATTCCTCATCAGCATCACCCGGTAGAAAACACACTGCATAATGTCAACACAATAGATTGTGACAGGTGTTGAAAAAATAAAAAAACATTTAGGGCAGGTCAATAAGGACTCTCTCTCGTCTCCCTGTTTTGTCTTTTCCTCTTCCACTCTCACACTTTCTGTAGGATGACAGTTGGAAGTGCTTCATTTATCATGCTCACTAGAGTGTTAAATGATTTTAAGTGAGGCCGCTTTACCCAGGACTGGGGGGAGATGTGCTAATTCTTCAGATCTTTGAGCTGTCGGATAAATGCTGTCGTGTTCCTAGAGTGTCGTAAGGCTGGGTTTAGAAAGGTACTCTCTTTTAAAAAAACATTTTTTTACGTCTGGCCCGTTCAGGATGTTTAACACACTCTAGCTTGACAAGTTTCACCAACTGACTGTTGATTAGTGAGTTCGACACTAGATTCATCCAGTGTTTCTCGGTGGGTGATAACAGACACTAAAACTAAATACTAAATGTAAATAATTAAAGTCTGTACGTCCTGTGAGATGGCATTTGCATCCGTCACTTGGTAGAAGCTAGCCAATTATGTGAACTAGGGATATTTTATATATTATGAATTAAAACTTTTGACAAACTCGATCAGAAAAAGTTGCGTCTCGTCGCCTTTGCAGCAGAGCGTCTGCAGCAGCACAATTACGCGTCACTTCAGATCACCTGCAGGGAGAAATGTTCCCATTGTTGGGATAATCCTTACAACTCTTTTGTCTGAACTCTTAGTAATTTTGTGCAATTAAAGATGTGTATATATCTTAAATTACAGCTATTTTTCCTTTTTTGAATATCTGTCAGCTACCATATTGAAGCTCTGCGTGATACTTTGCTTTTTTTGATATGCAGACAACCTTTTTCTTAGTTGTTGTCTTTTGGGGGTCGTTTTTGAACACAGCAGT
>NC_090180.1:3742006-3842006 GCF_024679245.1 Pseudorasbora parva
AAATGTGCACTATATGTAAAACCTTTTCCGTAAAATATCCAAAAACCACCAGGCCAGTGTTACATATTTTGTTCAGTTGAGTACTTACAATATCCCAAATGTGTCCAACTATTTGTAAATCGTGAGAAAATTGCTATTTTAACCAGTGAACCGGGACACGTGAGGGAGTCGACTATCAATGGCGTCATATCTATATATCCTCGGTTTACGGTTTTATTCTGCAGAAACGCTTTACTCTTACTGCAGTGTGAACAAAAGTCACAGCAGCCACTGAGAGAACACTGATAACATCATTTTAAACACACTTAAATGTATCGAATATGATAAACAGAGCTGCGTTACCTCATACTCATGACTGGAAAAGCAGAATTGGTGCTGGCGACTAGGGCTGCACGTTTTCAAGTTTTTCATTAACCGTTAACCGAGGCCCTTAGCGGTTAATACTCGGTTAACCATAGTGTGCGTCAGGGTTATTTTTAGCTTATTAATTTGACGACCACCATCTCCGTAGTGAACGCGCCTATAGAGAGAAATGCATCTCATCGATTACCTAATCAGAGAGTAGCCTATTTCTTTTCGTTTTAAATTGTTAAAAGACATTTCAAGTTTCTTAAGATCTATTTCATGTCTGCGAGGCGTACGCTGAGTTTCGTAAAATTAGGATGAGATGCGCTCCAGTTCACGAGCAATGCGAGTGGCCACGAGGTGAGGGCGCCTGCACGATTAGAGCATGTAACGTTAGTAAAATATGCAGCCGAGAATGATTCACACAGACAGCGGTTGACTCGCGCGGCTGAGTCTCTCCCGGCAGAGAGTTCAAGCATCTGTGGACTCGTCCCTTCAGCTCTGGCCATCTTGCTTTCAGTCCGCGATCAGCTTTTTTGTTTTCTTCATTACAGTTAAAGTAACGTCTGCTTTTCTCTAGTCATTTACAAGTTTCTCACTTCAAACTTTCTTTCTTCTGCTCCGTTATGCACAGCGCGCGCGGCTCCCGCTCTGCTTCTGCCCTAATGCGACTTTTAGTCCAGTGCGACGTTATGTTATTTTCCTTTTCATGACGCATATTTTGACTGATGCGACTCATACTCCGGAGCAACTTATAGCCTGAAAAATGTGGTAAGCACTGCATTGCAATACTTGCATTTTGCCCCGTCACTCTCATTTCTAAAGTGCTCCCACGCTTTCTTTGCCCGCTTCATTGCCCGCTTAGAAAGCTGGTCATGACTTCTTCTTGTGGATATTACAAATGTCTGGGAGCGCTCTGGCGGTCTCTAGGGGTGCAAACATATATTACAACTAAATTCAAGGCACGTCATTGACGCCACTTAACCGAGCAAAATGTTTCACTCGGTTACGCAATTTTTAACGGTTAATCGGTCAATCGGTTAACCATGGACACCCCTACTGGCGACTGTGACATAATAAAAGTCCCGGTACTTGTGTGGTGTGTGTCACGTTCATCTTATTAACAATCGCTCCAGCGGCAGTGCTCAGCTCCACAACACTCGGTCCTGCTCTGCTTCACACTACAGTAACGTTAATAATCCCATCCATGAACATGATGTCACATTCAACACAAAGGAAAATGGTGCGAGGACTCAAGTGCAGTAAGAAAGGTGATTTATTACAACATAAAACAAACTCAAAACAAAACCCATGAGGGGGCAAAAAACATAATCAAACAAACTCAAAACATACCAACTGGAATCACGGGGAACGGGAGACGTAGACATAACAACGATCTGACAAAGACTGACAAACACCAGGAGCTTATAAAAGGGAACAAATGAGGCAGGGACCGAAGGAACACAGGTGGGAGAAATCAAACACTAATTAGATGACAAGGGGGGAGGGATCAGACAATGACAGAAGCACAAATGGCCATACTGACAAAACCCACATGTGCACACAAGACAGGACAGCCATGTGACACATGATTTCTGAACACGTCCTTAAAGCCCTGCATTTATGCCCGAGCCCGACAGCCCCGACTTTTTTACGCCCCTCGGGCCGGGCTTCGGGCCAATTTTCACGTCATACCAAAAACGCGGGCCAGGCTTCGGGCCTTTTTATAGGCTTCTCCTTCGTTTTATATTTATTTTATCAATTAAAAGGAACAATGAGTTCTGCGCTGGTGGAAACAACACGAGACCATAATAGCTAACGCGACTGCCAAGATGGCTCGCACAGTGTTCAGAGCATAGGTTCAGAGTCCGCGCCAGCAGCAGCGCGCGTTTCTTCAGCGCGGAGACACACTGCAAGCGTGGTGTGAGCGTGGCGTTTCTGTTGCGTGTCATCCGCGGGGCGTCTGGTGCTATTAATGTACAGGGAAGCCCTATACTTCATGTTAAATATAAATATATTGCCTATTGATACAGCAAAGACAACTTCGGCAGTAGCCAGCCCATGCCATATCCATGGTATTGACGGCAAAAGAATAATTCGTTCTGTATTGACTGGTTTAATATTTCAAAATCGATAATTAGGCTATGTTGTTTTATTATCACAATTAGGCCTATCTGCATTTATGTTAACCTACAGACTTTCAAACATGAAAATGTCATTATGTGTCACAATGTGTTATGGGCTATATGTTGTAGTCAGATAGATATGATGGTGCTGCAACACGCATCGCCGCAAATGACTAATGCAAGCCAACGCAAATGGCCGTAAATGAAACTTAAAATAAGTCTAAGATAGTCAAAAACACCATCATCTTCAATAAAAATGAATGAGATGAATGAGATCATTATCTTACCAGTGCGTCGCGCTCTCTTATGTGGTATTTGAATCTGAAATAAGCTGCTGAATAAAATGCATCTTAATCTTTTGCTTCCGTTGCTGTAAATGAGCATATACCACGGGAATTGAAGATGGGATTTATATTCATTTGCGTAGGTGTAAGGTAGGCTATAAGACAACCTGCATGTGCTTTTTTTATTTTATTTGTTTAGCTCCGTTTGCGAGAGCCGCGAGCAGAATCAGCCTGCCTCAGCTCGTCAAAAATGCCTTTTAGGCTACTGGTGGTAATAGTTGGCGAAATTAACTAACATTGTGATGCTTGAAGTGTTTTATGGATTTTATTATAGGCAAGACAAGTCAAGAGTTGATTTGAGAGACTAAATTAATTAAATATGCGGTTAACTCACTGTCGGCCGCTGGCTGCTTTTGGTCGTCACTTAAAAAAATTAAAACGATAATTTAACAAACAAAAAAATGCTCTAAACATTTTTCTTAATTAACTTAATAAAGGAACAAAACGAAAAATAACTACTTTGACATTAAAAACAAAACAGAACTATTTTAATGGCTGCAACAATGTAAAAAAAAAAAAAAAAAAAACGGGCTCCAGTCGGACTCGGCCCGAGAATTTTGATAAGCTGTCGGACACGGGCCGGGCTAGGGCCTCTGCGTCTCGGGCCAGGGCCGGGCTAGGGCCTAGATTTGAGGCCCGTGCAGGGCTCTACACGTCCTATCCCGACTCTTTCCCACCAGCTGTGAGGTGAAGACCACATGTCCTAAGATTCTGCGCTCAAACTTGGCGTTATCAAACTTGGCCTTTGTTTTGAATGGGCGCCCTCTAGCGGACAGAACAGTTACATAGTGCCCCTTTAAAGGACAACTCCGGTGAGAAATGAACCAAGGGGTAATTAACAGATGGTTACCGAGTAGATCGTTCTCTGGGATGCGTTTTCATGGAAATCGAATGCAAATAGTTTTATCTTTAAAAACAGATTAACGCTTGTCTATGGGGCACAGGGTAGTGAAATTAAATCGCTAGTTAATACCACTAACAAGGCTCAAGATAGCCTCACACTAACACGGCAGCATAATGAGGGTCCCTACATGCAAACCCAAGCATTGAGAACTTTGTAAGAGTACAAACAGTTTAATAAGAAGATACTTTATAAAGATAGTATATTACGCGTTCACGGACAGGTGCCATCTTGGAAAACAGTCTCGACTCATCGAGCCACGAGCGCTGTTCTAAGTGATGAACTGTGACTTGGAATCTCATATGGTCCGTTGTTTCCAGAAGAAAACACTGAACACAACAGAGAAAATAAATAAATAAAAATAAAAATGTCCATGTTACATTTCACAAACTTAATTCCTATCGACCAGCTCACTTAGCACAGCGCTCGTGGATTGATTCGTCGAGACTGTTTTCCAAGATGGCGCCTGTCCGTGAACGAGTAAGGCACTATGTTTATAAATTATCTTCTTATTAAACTGTTTGGACACTTACAAAGTTCTCAATGCTTGGGTTTGCATGTAGGGACCCTCATTATGCTGCCGTGTTAGTGTGAGGCTATCTTGAGCCTTGTTAGTGGTATTAACTAGCGATTTAATTTGACCACCCTGTGTCTACTCTATGCCCATACACAAGCGTTATAAGCTAATCTGTTTTTAAAGATAAAACTCTTTACATTCGATTTTCATGAAAACGCATCCCAGAGAACGATCTACTCAATAACCATCTGTTAATTACCCCTAGGGTCATTTCTCACCGGAGTTCTCCTTTAATACAGAGTGAAATGTAATTAATTCCTGTATGGCAAAGCTGAATTTTCAACAACAATTATTTAAATATGCCGATTTAGTGCTCAAGAAACATTTTTAATTATCAATATTAAAAACAGTTGTGCCGTTTCATATTTTGTGGAGTTTCCTAAAGATTCTTTGATGAATAAAACGTTGAAAAGAACAGCATTTATTTGCAACAGAAATCTTTCATAACATTATTAATGTCTTTATCATGACTTTTGATCCGTTTTATGCATTCTTGCTGAATAAGATAATTAGACTGTGTGCACTGCGGCCGTTCACGTGAAACCAGACTTCATCCATCCCATATTTACACTGTCTGAATCATTCCCTATCCCCTATCCTTTTGTTTTTTTGTTTTCTGTCTTGTTTATATGTACACTTATACAAAAATATTTGAGTCTGTATAATATATATATGCTCAAGAAAAAGAAAAAAAGAAGCTGAAAATAGTAAATGTGTGAACAAATGGCCAATTTTAGCCAAATTGAGCGTCTATTTATAACGTAGGGGCCGGGGCGCTTTAGATTTTAGAGAGAATTTGATTGGACAGAAAACCTGATGAGCTGAAGTTAAAGTGCAGTTTTGAATTATATATCTTCTTATATTTTCTAAATGTGAATTGTGTCATTGTTTTGGAGCGCACTACCTTATATAGAGAAGTAAGGCTAACATATTCATACTAAAGCCAAAAAACTTTTGATTTGATTTCGTGAGGACTTTAAATATCTATTAAATATTTTAGAGCTAAGCACTAAAACATTTTCCAGGTTGTTTTTGTGTTACACAGAAGAAGAAGAAAAGAAGTTCATGCAGGTTTGGACAACAACCATAAATGATAGAATTTGCTTTTGTGAATGAATCATCCCTCTACATCTTTAAGCTAAGAAAAACCTCAAACTGAATGATGTACTTTATAGAGTCGTTTTGATGTGATCTGACACTCATTAAGCACGTTTACAGTGTTCGTATGTCACCAAGAACGTCTCACAATAATGGTGTAATGTTACTAACAGTAGTTTCCTCACACCAAAGCCAACATTGACTACGGATTGTCAGTGTTTGTTTTGCTAAGTGTTGTAAAAATCCCCTAATTAGAGGCTCTTCCCATTAAACACGCTGAAGTCCAGACACGGGATTATGACATAGTTAACGCACAGTTAGTGGTATTATTATGCTATTAGCGGCGCATATCCTCTCACCAAGACGAGATGATTGTGTGACAGTAGAAGCACTGTTCTCTTATAAGAGTGGACAGAGATAAAGCCATTATTACAGACCATAAGCCTTTAAACGGCCTCAGAAAACAAATGCTTTAACATCGTTCTGTACACAAACTGCACTCGCAAGCATTTGTACAGGACTGAGCCATTGAAAACAGGTTCAGGTGAAGATACACTGATGTCCTGGCATCATGCACACAGAGACCGCCTGATGTTGAGTTCAGACCTGTCATTCACCTGCCTCTCAGATAGACAGATACTGTAAGGGACACAGAAATAGCAGACCCTCACATCCTACCCCCAAAGCCCCTCGATGTGCAGACAAAGGGCCAGTATTTGCCCCCCGGGGCAGACGGGAGATGAAAGGTAAGGTGATGAGCGGGGCAGATGAAACGGTCAAAGGCTTCTCTTGTGCGAGCGCTGTGTGTGGATTTGGTGACGGAGGGGCTGCTGGGGGTCTAAAGTTTCAACTGCTCGTGCCCATTAGATAGTCGGTGTGCAATATTTGCAATATGTCGGCAAAAACATGTTAAATAGAATTAGAAAATGTATATGAAACCAAAGAGTAACAACGTTCCCAATTTCAGTGACCCCACTTCCCTTACGAAAGGAAAATATATTTACCAATATATAACTTGAAATATATTATAATATATTGTAAATACATGGAATAATATATTGATGGTATTATACAATATATTATATATTCCTGTAACATATTGCAAAATATACAAATGATTGCCGCTTTCATATATTGGAGAATATAAATATTAAATACCATATATGTGAATATATATTGCCTAATGTGTTACATGATATTTTCCAATATACTGCAATATATTTTTGTTTAGTTAGGGTTAGGCCGTGTAAAATACAGAATGCAAAATGCTAAATAAATCATTATTTAAGCAAACTACTACACTGTAAAAAAAAGGCACATTGAACTTTTGCAGTACAATCGACTGGGATGTTTAAGTTATTTAAACCTAAATTATGTTAAACTGATTTTAAAGCTACACTGTGTAACTTTTTTAGTTTATTCTTAGCTAAAAACACTTAGTTCTTTCAAAAACAGATGTGCTCATTAATGTATATTTACTTCTTTCAAGTAATAAAGTATTCTCATAAGTTTATAATATGCCATTGAAAATACATACGGGTGAGGGGTTCGAATGTCGGTCGCCATGTTGCCCCTCCATCTTGAAAGTACCGTAGCCAAAGAGGGACACACCCATAAATTCAAGCGTTTGTGAAACTTTTCGCGTTTTAACACTCGATGGCATTCATTGAGGATGAACTGGAAGCCATGTTAATCTTGGACTAAATCAGCCACCGTAGGAGTTAAAACGAAATCGGAATTGAGAGAAACAGAAACTAATATTCACTGGATGGTCATATACCTTTACACCGCTAGATGGGGGAAAATATCACACAGTGGAGCTTTAAAAAAGGAGTTACATCTTGTATAACTAATTAAAAAAAAGATTAACATTTCTTAACTTATTTTGATGAGGTAAAACAATGTAAAAACATATGTTGTCATAACTTATTGAATATATAATTTTCTGGCATGTTACGTTCACTTTTCACAATTGATGACGTTTATTTGCAGGTCGACCTGTCTAATCTTTTATATATCAGACCCCCAAATATGATCATCCCCATACTAACATTTAAAAGGCATCTATGGTTTCTTTATTTATACTGTGAAAAATGTGTTATACAGTCAAACCGAAAATGATTCAGACAGCAGATATAATGTTTCACTAGTGTGTGTGGACACTATAGTTCATTTCTGTAAGTGAGGAGAGCTAAATAAAGTAAACTGAGACATATTATCCCCAAAACATCTTCATGCAGTGACTAGCTGTACAAATTATTGACGATGATTCAGACACTGAGCCGAGCATGTTTTGCTGAAGAATTTTTTCTTTAACTGCTAATGTGACCTTTGACACCACAGACTGAACAAAAGCGAATAAACTGACTGTGATAATGTAAGAAATGTTGAAGGTGTCTGAATATACAGTATTTTAATTTGACTGTATGTCTAAAATATTTTACTGTGAAAAAATATTTAAAATTAAGTTAGCTAGTTGCCTTAAAATTTTGAGTTCATTGAAATAAAAATTTTGAGTTAATACAATTATTTTTTGAGAATCGACAACCTTTATTGAAATATTATTAAAAGATTTTGTAAGCATATTGGGTATTGTGTGTTTTATTTCTGATGACACAGTGAAACATGCCAAATTGTGCTGTTTTCATGATTTATCAATTTTTTTATATGGTTCAGATACAATAATATTTTGAGTTTCTATTTATTAAACCAAAACCAATTTCCTTCATTGTATAAACTCACATTTTTAATTTCAACAAACTCAAAATTAAGGCAACCAGGTTACTTACTTATTTAAGTTAAACCAACAATATTTTTTTACAATGTTGGAAAATATTTGGTTTTGCTGTTATTCTACATTATTGTAATGTTTCAACTCATAATACTGTACTGTCACATTATTTATTTATTTACTTACTTATTTATATATTTACTTTAATACATTTTAATTTATTTTAATAAACATTCTATTTATTTATTTAAAACTTTATTTATTTACTTTAATCTAGGGACTTATCTATAGAATTTATTTATTTATTTATTTATTTATTTTTTTAAAGACTAACATTTTGTTGTACAACGTGAATTGCACATCATACCTCAAACATGAATCTGTGGCAGCTCTGTTTGAATGAAAACACGCATAGGGTGCGTCTCCATCAGCTCTCTTGCTTCCTAGATTTTGAATGTGTCCCCATTCAGAGGCTGCATCCTTCGAAAGCAATGAAGGATAGGACTGAGCATTGTTAAAGGTGCAGTATGCAGTATTTATAAGGCGCTATTGACAGAAATGCAATATAATATAACTATGTATTCAGTGGTGTATGATGACCTTACATAATGAACCGTTATGTTTTTATTACCTTATAATTAGCTATTTCTCTATGTGCTTTGAAAGGGAGGGGTGAGCGGTGGGTGATTGCAATTCACAAACTTACCACTAGATGCTGCTAAAATTTACACACTGCACCTTTAAATGGGAAGATCAGGAGGATTGGTTGTCGGCAAGGGGGTAATCTAGCGCTCGGAAAGCGTTCCACCCCTAGGGGCTGCCATTGCTAACCAAGCCATCACCTGCTGTTAGCATCCCATTGACTCCCATTCATTTTTGAGTCACTTTGACAGTGAATAACTTTACATCTGAGACGTTTAAAGACTCCATTTGTCCATTGTTTATTTCTAAAGAAACACGACAATGTATAAAAGGCTCCATTACCTTGTATCTTACACTATCGCCCCGCAGAAGCTGTTTTTGTAAAATTAGGCTAACGATTGCGTCATAACCAACACGACCCTGTCGCACAGTTGAGAAATTACCGTATAGACCTGAGGAGACGCTCGCAGGCAATCTTTTACTGTCTATGAGACAGTCGGGGGGACGTGGAGACATGTCCTGGAGACTAGTCTGATAAAGTCAAGGGGGAAGAATGGGGAGAAGCCCATAGTGAGCCAAAAGCAACGGGAGAAAATATTTAAACAATGTGATTCAGATTTCACTTTCCACAACAACTAGAAGACCTACAGCTGTCAGACAGGAGGCTCACGTCACATCTACGTCCTCAAGCTCAGTCTGAGCCTGCCCAGTTCGCTCAGCCATCAGGAAGTGAGTGCTCCTAGGTTGACTTCATTCTTTCGCCGTTGACGTCAATGGGAACGCTCGGTCCATTTCTTTTACTGTCTATGGTTGTCGGCTAGCAACTGTCAAAGCTGTGCTGAACTTAACGTTATTTTTATAAGTTATTTAGTTATAGCCTATTCAACAGCCTAAAAAGAGCCCACAACCTGTCTAAATATGTTCACGTTGGTCCATGTACATAATAAAGAGTATAAATTCACATCTTGGTAAGATGTCAACATTTTATTTTTATTTTTTAACATTTGTAGAACCCAATTCTTTACATTTAAAGGGTTAGTTCACCCAAAAATGAAATTAATGTAATTAATGACTCACCCTAATGTCCCGCACCCGTAAGACCTTCGTTCATCATCGGAACAAAGATATTTTATATTTTATTCCCAGAGCATAATGCAGTCAATGCCCACTTCACTGTCCATGTCCAGAAAGCCAAAAAAAAAAAACGTCATCAAAGTAGTCCATATGTGACATCAGTTGGTTGATTAGAGTCTCTTGAAGCATCGAAAATACATTTTGGTCCAAAAATATAAAAAACTACGATTTTATTCAGCATTGTCTTCTCCTCCATGTGCCTCCAAAAAGAATCAAACGGTTAATAAATCAGTGAATCGATCAAAGATTCGGGTCGCCAATGTCGCTGAAATAATGTGACATTGGCGACCCGAATCTTTAATCGATTCACTGATTCATTAACCGTGAACTAACGGGTGAAGAACTTACCCTTTAAAGGTGTTATCCGGCAATTTATCTCAAAAAAGAAAATGAAAATAATTAATAATAATGAACTAGCCAATTGCAATCTATATAAAATAATATAGGCCTAGTAAAAGTATAATTATAGCCTCAATGATCTAAACTGGCATTTACAGAAAGGAATCAATGTGAGACAAGCAACTCAGATTGTTTTATGCGACATAACATGTTAAAACGCTTTTAAAACTCTGGTTAATTTTTAATTGAATTAAACAAAAAAAGTTTTAATCCTATAGGGCTACGTAGCACGTGTGCATCAAACGGACAGCCTAATTTTGGATGATAGGCCACAAGGCAACTAGAAGTTTTAAAGTGATAAATGTTAAAAATATGGCTGAATACTCAATCCCTGCAACAGAACCTCCTGGGTAAAGCTCTGTAATGTTGTGACTGATAAATCATGTGATCTGCTGTAATATTCAAGCAGGTCTAGCCTCCTCAGACAACAAAAATACAGAGAAATCAGCAACAGAGACCGATTATTTTCGCTATCACCCGTCTACTGTTTCGAAATGCCTCTGGATAGTAAATAAATGCCAATATATTTAGCAAATGGGAAACCAAAACGTTTTGTAAACTAAGAGATGGGAGTTTACCTTTACCTCACCCGCTTCTCTTCTCTTCAGCAGTGGATTGCGCCCTCGTGTGCTCCGTACTTGTACAACAAGACACCTGGGATTTGAAAAGGTCTAATACAGTCCTATAGTGGATTGTATTGAGGAAATATTGCGAATAAATCTCTCATTTAAAATAAAATATGCAAACCCGAGCTTTACATATATTAAATATAGGCCTATATTCTGAGCTTTACATATTAGGCCTACATATGTGTGTGGTCCAGGTAATTCCTATGTTATGTTGACAAAATGACCCAACAAAGATGGCAATATCTGAAATCCTTGTCCGTGGGGGGATTTTTAGTTTTGTTTTGTCAAAACATCAGACTAAATTATGTTTTTTGAAAATGTAAAAGTGTAAGGTTTTCTGTGATATAGGTTTATGGGGTAGAATATACAGTTTTTTACAGTATAAAAATCAATGTCTATGGAAAGTCCCCATAAAACATGGTTTATGAGGACACAAAATTGTATAACTACATGGGTATTACACTGGTATTACACTATAAATGTGGTTTATGAGGACATATCAAATGTCCTCATAATTCAAATGGCCTTAAAAACATACTAAATGATGTTTTTTTGAGAAAGTAAAAATGCAGAATGTTTCCTGTGATGGGTAGGTTTAGGGGCAGGGGCAGTGTAAGGGGATAGAAAATACGGTTTGTACAGTATAAAAACCATTACACCTATGGAGAGTCCCTGTAAACCACATAGACCAACATGTGTGTGTGTGTGTGTGTGTGTGTGTGTGTGTGTGTGTGTGTGTGTGTGTGTGTGTGTGTGTGTGTGTGTGTGTGTGTGTGTGTGTGTGTGTGTGTGTGTGTGTGTGTGTGTGTGTGTGTGTGTGTGTGTTTACACATTTTACCTGTTTAGGCCTTCAAACTCAGTAAACCAGTTTTGTGATCCTTTTGAGGTCAGCAGGTCAGACCTTGTTTTTTTGTTTTTTTGCATAGCCAAACCCAAAAGACAAAGTTGATCAACCCTCCGTCAGGCAGCATTCGTTCTTAGTGTGGATGCTTCTTGTCACAGGGGTCGTAATACGTTGTTCTGGTGATTGATATGTGTAATCTTGGGGAAGTAGCGGATATGAATGCTACAGCAGATTTTCTTTGGTAATAAATAGGTCTTGGGAGAGATTACTGAGCCTGGGGAACAACACTCCCACGCTGCCCCATTAAGAGTCTACAGCAGCACGGTCTTAATATCTCATCTTTCACACCAGCAGGTTTATGGTAATACTGTCAATGATAACATACACACACCCACACACACACAGAGACATGCATGCACATACGACACCTACACAAACACCATTTCTCCTCACCTCGTTATTAAACAGGCGTCTCTGCTAAATCCTCATAATGTTACCAGGTAATCTTGTAAGCATTGGTGAATATAAGAACAATTTAGTATGGCTTAAGCCATGATGTTAGCTAGAGAACAAAGCCTTTAAACATTGACAAAAACAAAGACAAAAAAAAAAAAAAGGACAAAAAAGGCACAAGAAAAGGGGATTATTTTGCCAAAAAATGTCCAACGTGCATTAGTTTATGTGAGCTTTTAGAGTTTAAATGGAAAAGACTTTGGAATAGGGAGATGGCTGCTGTTTTATTTATTTTTATTTTTTTATGTATTGTTTTATGACACTTTTTTATGCCATTTATCTCAATATTCTCAAAAAATTCTAGTCTACAACTTGTCCCCAAACTGTGTAAATGAATGTCACGTACAAAGAGTGCTGACGTTTCCCTTTCATTTGAAGCATTTTAATTCAAAATGTTTTTTTATTCACAAAAATATATATTTTAAAACAGCAAAAAGTTGGAAAAATATTGATCAACTACATAAAATAGATGAAGCATAGTGCGTTTAAAATTTCTGAAATTCTATTATAATTTAAAATAAGTATTCCTGTGATGGCGAAGCTGAATTCCCAGCAGCATTTACTCCATCAGAAATCATTGAAATGATGCCCAAGAAACATTTCTTATTATTATAATCAGATTTTTTTTATAACTCCACCCCTGGTTGCCAAGAATAACTTTGTGACCAAAAGCAGTGAAAGTCTCCAATACAGGGAATTATCTCTTACTAATGCACGACTAGTCATTTTCCTTCCAGATATGTATTGGCTTCCTGAATATATGACAATGCAATGCAGATTGAAATCCCTCTGGAGATGCTATTTTGCAGCACTAAACCTGGAAGAGCAATTCAAAAATATGCCAGATGGTCAAACATTACAACATTCCTCAATTTCCTCCTGCAGTGCATAACAAAATACCCAAAGCCTTTCCCCCCTGTCAAGCACCTTGAGTGGATCGATCCTCTAAAGAGCCTGAGGAGAGGAGAGGCTCCTAATTGAATGAGTTGTACAAGCACTTCAACCAGGAAGTACTGGACACTGAAGGGGAGGAGACACGGAAAAATTCCCAAATGAAGGTGTAAATTACCATTGGTACAGACAGCCAGTGCAATCGAGGAATTACCCAACGCGGCAGAGAAGGCCTGTCCTATTGATTGGTCAGCGGAGATGTTTGTAAACTGCCTATAATGGCCCCCACACTTTATACTCCCCATCAGGGACGGCTTTGACCTCCAAAAGCAATTTCTATAGATCTGCTTCCACTCATCTGGCTTCTTCCTGGTTCCAGCGCCACTCAGGCCAAAGTAACCTGAGCTCAGCCCACAGCCTGCCTAATGCACTCTATGGATCGTGCTGCTGTCTGGAACACACGGCCTTGACAGTAAGTAAAGACTTGGGTTAGATGGTAGAGAGGTGAGATGATCCAACCACAGCTACATCTTTTAACCACTACATTGGAGACACATTTCCACCTACAGCCCAGACCCCATTCTGACCTCTGGAAACCATTAAATCCCTGTCCCTACAAGGTATCACCAATACTGGTGTAACAACACACACATCAACCAGATATCAGATGTCTCGGGGGTTCAAACTGGAAAGGGGAGACTCCGAGAAGAATATTAACGTTCAAAAGTTATTTTGTTAAAAGAAATCTCTATGCTCCCCACGCCTGCATTTATTTGATCATAAAATACAATACAAACTAATATTTTGAAGTATTATTGCAATTGAAATGAACTGTTTTCTTCATTATATTTTACAATGTAATTTATTCCTGTGATGGCAAAGCAGAATTTCCATGTCAACAGTCTCGTGTCACGTGATCCTCCAGAAATTATTCTGTGCTGATTTGGTGCTCAAGAAACATCTCTTATGCTGTGTTCAAAAAGCATTTCGTATAGAAAAAAACATTTCTTTACTGTCAAATTTGATCAATTTAATGCATCCTTACTGATTAAAAGTATTAGTTTCTTAAAAAACAACAACAACAACACGTTTTGACCGCTAACTTTGGACCAGAATTTATGTTAAATTATATTTTCTTTATTATTTTTAATATTTTGGCTTTCTCTCACACTATGAACAAGTTCTAAAAAATACAGTGAAGCTGCTTTTATATTGAAAGGGGGTTAGGCGAATGAAACGGCCTCGCTTGAACGTGCACCGTAATCAAGTCCATAAACTGGAACAACATAACTGCTGTTTACTTACCGCTAAGCTAGTTTCTTTTCAAAAGAAACCCACAAACGCTTCCAACAAGACTTAATATATAAACTCCTGCTGATTTTCCACCATATCTATCAGCACTTCAGGCATCTGAAAGTGTTTAAAGGCCCTGCCGCCACTGTTTGCTCCAATACATCATGAACCTGGAGTTTGGCTTCGGATCACAGGGCAGACTGGGGAGGTAGACGACTTCTTCATTACATCTTGTAATTTTCATGAGTTTCATTACAGTCCTTTATCTTTAAAGTGCACAGTGCTTTGATACAGCTGTTCAGGTAAAACATCACTTGTGGATTTAGCCTGCTGATGGCAGTATAGAGCAGATTCTCTTTTTTCCAAAAAGGGTCCAAAATTAGGTCCAAGACCTAATTTGATGCACTAAGTGTCAGGGATGGTATAAAATCAATGGGGTTGTCTCAAAACCTCATCATTATCGCTACCGGATGCAGAGTAATGCATATCGAAACGAGAAATCACAACGCCTTAGGAAGATGTTTTTTTCTGCCCGACACTCGATGGACATTTATTGACTGATGTACTTCAACAGCTACGTCAGTAGATGATAACCAGCTTCATATCTACAGTACTTCCACAAGGCAGACCAGTGAATGAAGCCAGCAAATGAGAACCAGTTCGGATTTACAGTCATTTAATTGATGTCAAATGTAGCTTACAAACGGGAAAGACATGTACCATTTTCAAGAATATACAAGGACACAAATCATATCTCACAATCATCTTGTGTAATCTGTCATCTTTGGGGCAGGAACGAATTGTTCAGCAAAGGAAGAATACAAAGAGTCAACCCTAATCCTTATTTACTACCTGTATTTTACAAAATATCTTCGGGGATGATGACCCAGCCATAGTGAAGATTTAAAGAACAGTGAAATAAGTTATAACAAATGCAACATTTGACTGTTTATTGTGGTGTTGGGTTCAGCAATGACCTTTCATTTCTTCCTTTTTTTTTGCGCTTACATCAATACAGAAATCACAGAATACATAGATGTACAAATATAAAGCCCACAGCCTCAGTCCTAGGGAAACCGTGAGCAGTCAGTCAGTCGGGCCAGTCAGGGAAACGAGTCTCGACTCTTCCAGTTCATTCTTTGAGGGGGAAAAAAACAAAAAAGTTTGCCATGACATTTCAGAGAGGAAATATGAACGTAAATGAGAGCACCCTAAGAGTTTGACGTTTTAAAAAAAATAAAAATCCCTTTCCAAGGGAAGAAACTGATGATATGCAACCGGACAGGGGTCTTAATACTGTATGTTCAACTCAATAAGCAACTGTTCGTAACAGACAGACAGCGTTCAGCATTACGTTAAAAAAACTGCTGAAAAATGAGTGTGAATTAAAAGCAAATCTTCCCATTTCTTAAAAAAAGCAAAGAAAAAGAAAGACACTTTCCCTTGTCCCAGGATTAAATCTACAGTTTTTACTGTATATTTCAATGAAAAATGTACACCTAAATCTTTTAAGTCCTAGTTCGAGTAGTTTATTATTATTATTATTATTACTTAAATTTCTTCCTGTACAATGAAATACAACTTCAACTTCAAGACAACAACATCTGCTTTAAAAATACAGAGGGTTTTCTTTTCTTTTTTCTTGTTTTTTTTTTAAATTCACCAAGATTGAAACATATGCCCTCCTCCCGACCCAAACCACCACCAACTAAAACTGGACTTTTATTCAATATATTTTTCTGTATGTGCATGTGTGTCCGTGTGTGCACGTGTGTATACAAGTGTGTTTGGTTCTCTATGTCATTTACTCACAACACTGTAAACATACAGAGACTATTATACATGTGCTTGCACTGATTCGTTGAATTTGGTTGACATGACTAGAACACCACAAAAAGTAGTAATGTTTTGGGGTGAATGAGAACACAATGGAGAACCAATATCGAGGGGTTCTGGAGAGCCTCAGGCGTCCGTTAAAGTCTCCTCCTCTTATCGTCAGGCTGATGCCAATGGTCTTGGTGAAGAAGTTGCCACCGAGTGCAAAAGTGGGAGACTAAGAGCAGCAGCAGGTGGAGGGACAGAATGAATACTCTTCTTCATCTGAGAAAAACAGGTTCCTCATCAAGGAGCCGAGCTGACTTTGGAGAGGGTGGACCATGGACCAACACAAGAGGGAGGCGGTTGGGCTCTTTACACAGGCAATTATAGAGGAGCACTGAGTCTATGCAGTCCTCATTAGTCCTATGCTTGTGAAGTCCTTTCCCCGTTTGAAGTCAGTGCGAGTCTGTGCTCGTGCCTCTCATGGTCAGGAGGCCAGACGATAGTTCACTCCCTCGGGCGGTGGGGAAACCAAAAACACTAGCGCAAATGGAAGCCAAAAGTAAAACAAAACGAAAGAATCCGGCCCTTTTTGTTCACAAATAGACACGTCTGAGGTCCCCTGGTGATGTGATGGTGTTGCATTGTGGGCAGAGTTTCTTGTTTCCCTATATGAAGAGAAAGACAACAGACCAGAAAAAAAATAAGAGTGAGAAGGTGGACATTTACATTTGAAAATACAGTAACACTTTACAATAAGATAATATTAGGTAGCATTAGTTAACATTTGTATAAATATCCAGCTGTTCATGGTTTGTTCACGCCCGTTCTCAGTGCATTAACTAATGTTAACAAGATTTTAATAATGCATTAGTAAATGTTGAAATTAACTTTAACAGAGATAAATGAATACTTTATTAGTGCAGTTCATTATTAGTTCATATTAACTAATGAAACGTACTGTAAAGTGTTACTGAAAACACTATCAAAGTCAAGCAAGTAAGTAAGGACCACGGATGCATTTATTAGACAAAAAAAAAAAGTACATTATTGTGAAATATTAAAATTAGTGACGTCAAATCAATTAATCACGATTAATCACATCCAAAATAAGTTTGTTTACATGTGTGTACTGTGTATAATTTTATTTATATATATATATATATATATATATATATATATATATATATATATATATATATATATATTTAAGAAAATTTATAAATTATATAAATATATATACATATACATAGTATTTCTTAAATACATACGTGTGTGTGTTTAAATGTACATAATTATACACAGCACACACACACACATTATATAAACAAACTTTTATTTTGTATTAAATTAATCGATTTGACAGCACTAAATACAATTAAAACTTTTTCTAGTTTAATATATATTAAACTATGATTTACTCCTCTTATGGCGAAGCTGAATCTACAGCAGACAATACTCCAGTGCAATTTTTTCTTCAGAAATCATTCTAATATGCTGATTTGATGCTCAAAGTAACAGTGCAGTTTGTAGTGAACTTTAATAGTGTACGTATGTAGACGTAAAAGTTTTTTTGGCCTTACTCGGGCAGCCCACCCTGTTCGACAAGCATGCGCCTTTCCCACTACCACTCTGATGTTCAGCCAGTACCCATAAAGCCTGCACCATAAAAGCAGGAGAACAGCAGGGAGAGGTAGAGGAGGAGGAAGGTGAGCTGTGTGGTCTGCTGTCTGCACCACACACATGCTGAACATCACATGATCTGCTCTTAAAGTCTCTTAAACTACATACTCAGCTTCATAAAATACCACAACACTTGATGGAGACCTAGACGGCAAGGCACGAGAGATATAAAATCCTCACGTTTGTCATGTGCCGCCTCTAGAAAAACGAAGTTCAGACATTGACGTTACTGTGAGGAATCTTGCAACCATTGCCGATCATGTCCTCGTGTAACCTTCTCGCACATGTGCCGTATTTCTCCTCCTCATAAACATGAAGCGCACTGCTACCGATCATATAGGAACTGACACTTTTAGGAGTGTTTAAACGTACAGGACTTTTGACCCCGATTAGCAAACTGAGGAGTCTGGGAGCAGTAAGGGTGCCGGAGTGTGAACCCTGCAGTGTGTCTTCACATCTAACTGTAAAGAGGATTTGTGGCTCCATATGAATGGGTTCATGCCTAGGGCACCAGAACCCGGTCCGCTGATCCTGACTGCTCAGTAGGGCTGTCAACAAATATTCTTAATTCAAATCTATATTCGAATCGATAAAAAAACGAATTTCGAAGTTGAAAATTGATATTTGAATTAATTAATAAAAAATGTGGGGGGGGAAAACACCCGCAATGCGTGGCTGTCAGAAACATAACTAAAGTGTAGGCTACTGTACTGACTGAAGAGATATTGCATGAATAAAGGATAAATGCACTGCTTCCACTGGTGTGATTATTTACTGTGATTATTGTTTCATGCCAAGGAAAAGTTCCATGTTTAGCACAGCACAGCTCGCTCAGAGCGTTCAATAAGCTGTCAAACTTAAATTAATAGTAATAATATTTGTTTCGATCACTGAATGAAGCCTGCTATATTTGGGACAAGAGTCGCGACCTTAAATTGCTTGCACAAAACTCTTGATCAGGACTGAAAGTTTGTTAATTTAAACCGTTTTGCGCAGAAAGGGTGAGGGAGAGTGAGGTCTGCGGTCTTGAACATTAGATGATTTACTTATTTTTGTCTAAATAATAAGTTTTCAAATATGTTTAAACTTAAATAAACTACCAATACAAGTAGTTGTGTCTCTTTGTATTAATTTTTCCTGTTATTGACGTAATGCATACCCAGATGCGTATTGACGTAATGCGTCATTGACAAAATGCGTACCCAGATGTTCGAATATTCGTGTTTTTTTTAGAGGGAATATTCGAACGTCATTGTTGAGCAATGTTGACAGCCCTACTGCACAGACTGAAAGATGTCCGGCAAAACTACCCGGCTTCTTGTGCTGTAACAAAGGGCTCAACCATTAGATGGCGAATGTGCAAATAATCATAACGGTTTCTAATTCAACATCACGGTCTGACTATGCGAGTGGTTTATTTTGATGTGGTTTGCAGTTGGATTCTCCTTCTGACTCCCTACATATAGTGAGTCATGTTCATTTACGGGTTTTTTACGCGAGAATTAAAACCTGAAGCAGTGCAGCAGCAAACACTCCAGAGTGCTTCCCTCCATACCAACAATCCCCCAGACACAAAGGGGACCTGAAATTTGGCTTCTTTGTTCTGGGAAGCAGGAGTTTACCTAGTTTTAATGAGCGTGGGCAGGTCAGGGACTAAACGCGGGCTCCTCGCGTCAGTGGCGGGTGGCTGCTGCGCTCCATTAGATTCATAAAACAAGGCTGACGCTAACCAAATTACATGCATTTACTTTGATCAAGACGCAAGGAGCCCCGCCGTGCTACTTTTATTGCTGTCTTTAGGCAACAATTTTAATGCCTGCATTACTAACAATCCGCTGTGGCAGCACGGGCTGGCGCACACACACGTCTCTGTTCCTTCTTGCCAGCGAGCCGTGCACAGAAGACCTTGTGATAAGCGGAGATGGAAGGAGCTGATTTAATATATAGCATATTGGAAAACGTCTGAGGCTGGGAAACATTTCCTTATTAATTGTTTCCGTGTGGTGACAGAATGTGTTAGCGGCTAATGAGAGTGGGCTCCCCGAGGAAGACTGGCTAAAACCGCTTAGAGAGAGAGAAGAGGAAGAGCCAGTGAGTGTAAGTGTGGGGATTACAATCGGACAAGTGGAGGCAAACGCAATTCTGATGATAAGAGGTTCGTAGAACACCAACACCATCTAAAAGGATTTAAAAACCTGGAGCGCTACGTGAGGAATCTCACAGGTCTGGTCGAGATGAACTCTTCAGCCTACACTATAGCTAAATACCACAGCATTATTAAAATAAACTACTACATTAACCACATTACACACTGGCCTCGGTCATGACAGACTTTGGGCTCTCTGATATGTACCCGCATTTCATAATTTACATCAGCAATACCACAATCCACTGATAAACTTCAGTGTGAAAAACATACATAGACATGACTTAAAGGGCTAGTTCACCCAAAAATGTAAATTATTTCATTAATAACTCACCCTCATGTCGTTGGACACCCATAAGACCTTCGTTCATCTTTGGAACACAAATGAAGATATTTTTGTTGAAAGCTGATGGCTGAGAAAGGCCTCCATTGGCATTCAGTACATTTCCACTCACAAGACCCATAAAGGCACTAAAGACGTCGATACAGAGTCCATCTCACTACAGTGGCTGTACAATAATTTTACGAAGCTACGAGAATCGCTTTTGTGCGCAAAAAAAATCTAAATAATGACTTTATCCGCCAAGATATTGTCTTCTGTGTCGTAAACTCACCTGGAACTCACACGATAGCGGCGCTCCTCCACTTCCAGGTCATGTATTCGCTATGATTCGAACGGCGGAGCTGCGTCATATTCTCACGCATGCGTCGAGTTCACGTCAATAACTTGGTGGATAAAGTCGTTATTTTGATTTTTGTGCCCACAATAACTATTTTTGTCGCATTGTAACATTATTGTACAGCCACTGTAGTGAGATGGACTTTGTATCGATGTGTTTAGTGCCTTTATGGGTCTTGTGAGTGGGAATGTACTGAATGCCAATGGAGGCCTATCTGAAGCCTTTCTCAGCTTTCAACAAACATATCTTAATTTGTGTTCGGAAGATGACTGAAGGTGTTACGGGTGTCCAACGACATGAGGGTGAGTAATTAATGAAATCATTTTCATTTTTGGGTGAACTAACCCTTTAAAGTAAACCAAGGGCGAGCTTCTGATGTGTGTCATGTGATATGCGTTGCTTAATGCAGGGTCCCTTCAAATATGAAACATCCCATGTGAGGGGCCCCCTTCCAAAAATATAAACGAAGCTACATATATTCAAGTATTTTTTTTAAAAACTATAATGTGTGAGAAAAATAAGCATGATTTTCTTTGTAGACAATATGAAACCACTCAGTATTAGCATGTCTTGTTTTAGCGATCATTAGAGCATCAGTGGTAAAACATAAAAATAACGATTTATACTGCTTTTACTTGTTTTCATGGAACCCAAAAATGTACAGAAAGCTTTATATTAATTAATGGGCGTCGGAAGCAAATAAAATGTGGGTGAGTCCTCTATCTCAGAATTTTTTTTACTGGAGTAACATTAGATGCCATTTACATTAAATACACATATACCGCCGTTTACTAAACAATTGATTGGGCCAGACAAAACTACGGAAATCACTAAATAATTTTGCACACTTAAACAGTAAAATGTGGTAAATGGAGCTGCACATACTACATCTTAATTGTTAACTAACAGTATAATCATATGTGACCCTGGAGCACTTCACCAGTCGTGCAATAACCAACAATACATTGTACGGGTCAAAATTATCCATTTTTCTTTTATGCCAAAAATCATTAGGATATTAAGATCATGTTCCATGAAGATATTTTGTAAATTTCCTGCCGTAAATATATATATATATAAATATTTGTAGTAGTAATATGCATTGCTAAGGACTTAAATAGGACAACTTTAAAGGAGATTGTTCTCAAATGTTTAGATTTTTTGCAACCTCAGATTGCAGATTTTTTAAATAGTTGCATCCCAGCCAGATATTGTCCTATTCTAACAATCCAAACATTAATGGAAAACTTGTTTACTCACCTTTCAGATGATGTTTAAATCTACATTTCTAAACCCTTAAGACTGGTTTTGTGGTCCAGTGTCACAAATTAGCACAAATTCTTAAAAACAAAACACATAAAAGCAACAGAATTTCTCGCAGAGCGGAAGAACATTATGGACACACTGATGAGCAAATGTGTCGTTCTTACCAGAGTCCTTAGCCAGCATTCTTCACAGTGCACATGCCAACACTGGATGGAGGTGAGTGGCATTGTATAAGAGTCCTGAGGAAGAGGCCGACAGAGAGAGAAAAAACGACAAAAAAAGACAAATGATTAATTCAACCAGGTCAAGTGCACAATTCACATCTACAGCCACCCACATATACAACAACACACATCACTAGACAGCACCAGCACAGCAAAGAGCGGCCATGGGGGGCAGGCAGGTGGGCAATTAGGGAGCATGTGGGGCAGTGCATGGGTCAGGCGGGGTTAGGCCAAAGGGAGCACAGAGAGCCTTACCCTCCGGAGTGGGAGCAGCTTCTTAATCCCACTGCAGCCCGTTAGGTAGCTTCTGTATAAACAATACACGCCGAGCTGCAAGGCCTCTGCGCTCCCGTGCCTCTTGGCCACCTGATTCTTGCTTTCAGCCCCTGTTTGGGGTGGCTTCCGCTGCAGGGATATTTAAGAGCGGTACTGAGAAAAACAATGTGGCCACCACGGCAGGCACAGACACACACATAAGACCAACGGGTGTAGCTATCAACACAAGCTCTCGGCCAACACTGAGCAAGGATAACAGGATAAAATGGATGGGAGCGCTGTTGTGTTTTTGCATGAGTATTCAGTTTGGATATCATGCTAGGTAGGTTGCAACTGTCTAAATAATTAACTGACAATTCATTATTGGGCTGCTATGCATCATATAACCAGCAGGTGGCAGTAGATCACCACTGGGGAATGCTCAACTCCACAGACTGCGCAAACAGAAAAATGTCTAGAATCTTTTTTAATTAAATCATCAAAACATTTACAAGCATCTTTATTTAGGACAATGTTCTCTACAAGGCCACAACTGATCAATCTGTGCATCTGGGTGACTTTCAGGATGCTTTATTTTATTTTAATGAAACTGAAAAGTCGGAAAGGACCTAATCAACCTCCAGACCTATAGGCATGATTAGTCAGAAGCACCAATAGGAATAAATCAAGTCACCTTTATTTATATCGCACTTTTACAATGACGATTTCTTTCAAAGCAGCTTCACAGTGTTAAATATTGCAACAAAATCTGATTCGGCTGTACAGTCGTTCTAGAGAAAACGGTAATGTCATCAGCTTATTTTAATTTATCATATAGCGACAATGTTGGCATATCAGTATTATAGTTTATACAATACAATGAATAAAGCGGAAACGTTTTAGCATGGATATCCAACAGGATGGCCACTACAGCTAGAGGAACTCCTGCAACAGAACCTTATTGTATGGGTTAATTTTCCTGGCCATGCTAGAGATTGAAGCTGAAGGAGGCAAACCTTCACAAAGCTTCAGCCAGCTGGGTGCATGATTGCGGGTGGTAGGTTACATCACCACGGCATGTTATTAAGGATGGTTAATAACCAAACAACCACATGAACGCGCACAATATTGGCAAGCGGGAGTTCTCACCATGCATATGAGACACTTGTATCGGTCTCCTCTGAGGATTTGCTTCTCCAGTTCTCGTATACGGGCCTTTAGCGCCTCCAGTGTGGTCGCTGTGGAGTCCTCTGTGATCCTGCAGGTAAAAAAAACAACAAAAAAATTAAAGTTGAAGTTGGAAGAATAATTACTTTTAAAAAGTTGTGCACTTTACATTTGCTAAGCTGTCACACTGCTTCAGTTCAGACAAACCTGACTGCTAACTCCTAAAAGCAATAATGCAAAATTAAAAACAGACGTCCCAACCCCAACAGTGGATTCGTCACTGTTACAAAAGACCCATGATGCCAAAATTAACTAATATTTTTTACTTTATTGTACTACCATTGCAATTTCAGATCTCATTAACCAAGGAACAGGTCGGTCACATTGCACCAGTTCCTCCAACTTCTCACCACTCAGGCCTTCCCTCAGACAAATGCCTTTCAGCTGCTGAATATTTAACACTGTCCACAGCATATGAACTTGCAATAACTAAATCAATATGGCAACCATTGATTGTGCGGCAAGGCGCTTGGCGAGATGTTTATGGTGATCCGCTCATTTTCCAGCCAGATGGAGCACTGATCTACAGTATTGATTTAACGTTGCGCCAGCGTTCTCCTAGGCACAATCCCCCCGATTAGTGCCTGCCGTTCCACTGCCTTTTCCAATAGCTTCATTTATTACATGCCTGTGTGACTCCACAATGAGTACACGCTCAGCACACACACACACACTGAGACATGGGCCTTTTAGTAATCAGGTAGTATTAGAATGTAAATCAAGGAAGAGCCATTAAAACGGAAAGGACCATTTATGGACTCGGTATCTCCTTTAAGGCCAACCTAAAGGAAGAACAATGACAGTGTCACTGAAGAATCATGGACACCTTGAGAAGTAAAGCTTAAAGGAGACCTGTTATGCAAGATTCACATTTATATTGTGTTTGAATATATTTATGTGTCTGCAGTATGTACTATTCTGGTAAAAATCCATCCACTCCATTTATTTTTTCCCATAAATCTGAAATGGTGTCTCAAAATGAGCTGTTCAGCAATGTGCTCCATAGAGACAGAGCGACACGTGTCAATCTGAAAACCACACCCACTTTGAGACCACAATCAAACCGTCTCCATTGGCTTTGTATTGTGTGAAGCGTCCTCCTCGTCATTTCAGACTAATAACAAAAAACAGAACATTGCGTAAAAGCTGAGATATGTGTCAAGGTGTAAAGGTGCCAAAAAACCCAGGAACAAAAACCCAGAAGTTTTTATAAGCGGTTGACCCAAAAAACGAGCATTTAAGGACACAAACGTGGATACAGGCAATTGAGACGTTATATTGCACTGAGAACTACGCCCACTGGAGGGGAACGTAATCAGGGAGAGGAAATATAATATATAAAACTGACATTTGGATATTTGACTTAACAGTGACTAAATGTTTACTGCACATGTAGACATACTGAATGTCAGGATCCCACAATTTAACCATTCTTCCTGCTGAAGCTTCACATCTTATTGCCTGTATCCACTTTTGTCTCCTTAAAGGGGGGGTGAAACACTCAGTTTCAGTCAGTGTCATGTCAATCTTGAGTACCTATAGAGTAGCATTGCATCCTGCATATCTCCGAAAAGTCTGTATTTTTTTTATAATTATATAAGAAAGATGCGCTGTTCCGAGTCTTTCCGAAAAAAGCCGAGCGGGTGGGGGCGTGTCATGTGAGCGGAGCTAAATAATGACGTGTGCAGCAGCGCGCTGCAGTGAGGAAAGTGAGTCGCTCTGTGAGGAAAGTGATTCGCTCAGTGAGGAAAGTGATTCGCCCGCCGCGTGAGGAAAGTGATTCGCTCTGTGAGGAAAGTGATTCGCTCAGTGAGGAAAGTGATTCGCCCGCCGCGTGAGGAAAGTGAGTCGCTCTGTGAGGAAAGTGATTCGCTCTGTGAGGAAAGTGATTCGCTCAGTGAGGAAAGTGATTCGCCCGCCGCGTGAGGAAAGTGAGTCGCTCTGTGAGGAAAGTGATTCGCTCAGTGAGGAAAGTGATTCGCCTGCCGCGTGAGGAAAGTGAGTCGCTCTGTGAGGAAAGTGATTCGCCCGTCGCGTGAGGAAAGTGCTAATACAGATCGACCGCCGGCCTATCAGTGGGTAAGTCAGTAGCTACTGGTTATATCACCTGTTTAGCATCCTACAAGCCAGCGCTTTGATGGGCGTAGCCTGTTGCTTTCGCTCTCTCCCTCGCTCTCTCTCACGCGCTTCTGGTAGAATTGTCCGTAAGGCCCATACAAGGAAATTCCGCCCCCATTAACGTCAAAGGGGACGCATGATCTCAAAAAACTTGCCGAAACTTATGACTAACCGGAAGTAGTATTTTTGACAAAGAAATACTCCCATCAAACGTCCACCTTAACTTTTGAAACTTTGTCTATGTTTAGTATGGGATTCCAAGTCTTTAACAGTGTAAAAAGATCAGTATGCATGAAACAGCATTTCACCCCCCCTTTAAAAACTTGTTTTTTTGGGTCGACAGCTTATAAAAACTTAGCTCTGTGTTTTTTTGTCATATAAGTCAGAAAGCTTTGAGCGTTAATAATAAACTCCTCTGACTGGTCATTCTGCTCACACGGTCATTGGATGTGTCTGTGATTGGCTACAATTTGAAAAGCACCGTTTGAAAGCACATGGAAGTGTTTGAGTGTTTTTAAAGTGGGAGTGTTTGAAAGCACAAGCAGGCGTCAACCAGGGGACCGGTAGGCTGATAGATGCCTGCATTCAAACGCTCTGTGTCTATCTGTGTATCTAATCAAAGACATATTTGATGAGCACGTGAGCACAATAGCCAGTCAGAGGTGTTTACGATTACGCTCAACAGCGCTGAAAGCATCATATTTTTTACTTTTCAGCACCAATTTGTTATCGCGGTCGGTACTTTTGACAACACTAGTGCATTGTGACAATTCTGAGTAAAGCAGATCATCACAAAAAGAGAACATGTGGAGCTTTGTTCAATTCATCAGTTGATGATTGGATGAAGGCAAAGGTTGCAGTCGTTTGCAAGAAAGGGGCAGTGTTTAGGCAGACTGAAATGACTGGAGAAGTCCAGCATACACCAGAGAGAAGTCTGACGCAAGATTGAATTAAAAGATCAAAACAAATGTTAAAAAGATAAAACCTGCTCGGATGAATCGGTCACAATAAGATCAATAACATGCACTAAGAAAATAGATTTTCATTTCATTAAGGAAGATGTTAACAAAACTCTGAAGTCCAGGCATCTTCCCAAGGTCACCCTTAACCTCACCTAGGTCCCTCTCAAAAAGCCCCAGCAAGACGACGACCTTGGCTAAGGAGAGCGAGCTGTCCGGACGGTCAATTCCCTGCAGCCCACAATCAGCACAGGGGCTGTAAAGTTTTAAAATCTCTTCTTATTAGTGGCCAGCTTGTAAAAAAGCATTTAGTCTTGATTAGCGTGCATGCTTATAAAGCAGACAGGAGAGTAGGTGCACCATGCTCCATGCCTGCTGTTTTTCTTTAACAGCTTCATAAATCGCTGCGGTTCACTTGCCCGTATGCCGTCACCAGCCCAACAAAAAAATACAACTTTTACCCCAAGTAATGCCCGACCCGCTCCAGCATGAATATTCATTGTGTGGTGCTTTATAGAAAACCACATTCTAAAAGTTATTTAATTCCCTCGGGTAATAAAAGAAGGTTTTACTCTGTCTTTATATGGATGGAGAGATGGTTTGGCGGAGAGACAGCCAGGCTGTGTTTTAATACGAAAGCAGGTGTAAAACCTGGAGAGGGGCGGCTGGGTGAGTTCAGAACAGAAAATCATCAAGGTCCTGTTTGAGTGTGTGTGCGAGAATGTTTTAAAGACATTAAACACAGGCTTCTGGCTGAATAATGCCAATGACGTCATCTAGGGAAGGAATAATGTCATTTCAATTAGGAATTTAAGTTACTAAGTAAACCACAATGAGGACTGACATCCAAACTAATAATGTCGCTTACCTACAGCTGTGGTCTATAATGGCACACCCATTATATTAAAAATCAATGTGGATGTTAAAACCAATGATGGACGAGCAAGCCTAATGCTTTATACAGGCATCACTCTCTGTTAAGGTATATTTTTCATTTGTAAAGTAACAAATGCACAATTTTAAACGAGCAGAAGTCTTTGCTGCCATCTCGGCGCGGCTCTGAGTGTGAGGCGATTTCTCATTTCATTATCCTGCCCCTTAACCATCTGTCTCCATCAGAGCCGAGCCTAACTGTGGAAGGCGGTCTAATCTATAGGTCTACATGGCCTGACACGAGAACACGAGTTACAAGTACAGACACATACAGAGAGATCTTTAAAAAGTCACTTGGCTGACAAACAATCAATCCCTTATAGTAAGGGTCTGTGTATACTTTAAATCAAGAGGCTCATTGAGCAGAATTTTATTTATTTATATATATATATATTAAACTTTTTTTTGTAAATATTATGACAAATTACTATTAGAAATACACAGAGACAAGGGGTGTAATGGCACATGTATTCGTACCGAACCGTTTCGGTACAGGGCATTCGTACAGTACACATTTACCTCAGAAGTCCTTCAGTGTCCACAGCTGTGAGTTCATTAGAGAAATCAACTCTTTCACTGAATATATGACCTATATATTCATTATATTAGACCATATATATTTATTATATTAGCCTATATATTCATATATTCTACTGAACCTGTTGGTGATGTCTGGATTATTTAATGAGTGTTTAAATAAATCTGTCATGAAAATGACAGCCACTGTGTATAAATGATTATATATTTCAACAACGAACTGGAGAAAAACATATATATATATATAATTCGATTTAGAAGTTAATGCAAAAACGGGCTTATGTTAAACTTATGAGTGTTAGTGTAAAGATAAAAAGCTGAATTTAGGCTAATAGTTTGGGCTCTGTTGTTAACCTTTAATATTATAATGTGTAAGTAAGGGCTCCCTATATAGTTTACAGCATTATCTTTAAGAAACTTCTGAATTTATTTAAGGACGGACAAATTTTTTTCTTCAGTAAACCACTGTTGAATAAAATAAAAAGCAATTTTGTAAAACTAGTGCACCGAACTGTGACTTCAAAACTGACGTATGTACTGAACCGTCAGTTTTGTGTACCATTACACCCCTAAAATATTATATACACATGTGCCCCTGGAGCACTTCAGCAGTCGTGCGTCTCACGGGTATATCTGTGGCGATAGCCAACAATACATTGGAGTCAAAATTATCCATTTTTCTTTAATGCCAAAAATCATTAGAATATTAAGATCATGCTCCATGAAGATATTTTGTAAATTTCATACCGTAAATATATAAGAAATGTATTATTAGTATTAATATGCATTGCTAAGGACTTCATTTGGACAACTTTAAAAGAGATTTTCTCAATATTTAGATTTTTTTGCACCCTCAGATTCCAGATTTTCACATCTCAGCCAAATATTGTCCTATTATAACAAACCATACATCAATGGGAAGCTTATGTATATGATGTATACATCTCAAATTCAAATAAATGCACCCTTATGACTGGTTTTGTGCTCCAAAATTGTTGTTTTAATGTTTCTTAATACTCAACTGCATTTCTTGTTTGGAGATATGGCTGATACTACTGTAAAAAAAACAGCTAAAGGGTAAAGGTTTGAAAAACAAAATAACTAAATCATCACTAATGAATTTGTAAAAAAAAAAAAAATGGATTATTGTGGAGGTACACAGAAATCTGCTACGTTTGTTCAAGTTGAGCATGAAATGTTGCAGTGATTACATGGGTGGCATAGGAGCCCTCATTTATCATGTGAGGAACGAGCGGGGATAGAGGCGACCCCTGTACCCAGAGATCATTACCCATCTGGGCACAGGAGAGCTCGGAGAATTCATCAGCCTCTTCTGCCTTACAAACACACACGTGTACAATTTACACAACTCACCACACAGCAACACGCTCTTACTCCAACACACACACTGAATGAATCACTGTAACTAAAGGGGACAAGTCTCATTTTCATTGCAGATTGAAATGCATGTGTTTTACAAACAGTAGGGTTTGTGATTGTTTTCAGGCTGGAAGTGGAATGAAATGATTCGGCTCCTTATGTGGCGTCTTTAAAGCTGGCTCGCATTAAGACCCCTCACTTCAGGAAATTGGAAATGAAACAATGGCATAGCCATTCCCGGAAGTTTGCATGCTTCATGCATTTGGCGCACACCATAAAGAAAAAAAAGCACAATTTTTTAATGCTTTACCAATATATCAAGATAAACCTCAAAAGCTACAATAACTGCTATTTGTTTCAGCCAGGAAAGAGTTAATACACCTCCCTCCCCCTTCTCATGACCCCTCAGGATTTGATTAATGATATCATCATTGAGATTTATCTCCCTGGCCCCTTTCATAAGACAATATCACGTAACATCCTGTGATACCTGATCAAATCAGCAGAAGGAGAAAGGAGAGGTGCTCTTCGGAAGAGATGGATAGATTCAGACAGAGGGCCGAGAAGGACGGGCACAGACTGGGAGAAATATTGCGGGCGATATTAAATAAACGAGTGTGTGTCACGTCTGGAGCTAAGCGCTAAGCTAATAAAACGGGTGGCGGGCGGGTTGCGCTCATTGCTCGCTCTTTTCTATGACATCAAACAGCTGCGGTGATTCATACCCCGGCCGGCTAAAACACTTAATGCTTCCCGATGCCGATACAATGCTACGGCTAGTCTAAACGGCTGCCTAGTGCTATATGCGGAGGAAGGGCGAAACAGAGAAAGTCTCCACGGAGGAAAGCAATGAATCAATCTAAGCTGTCACACTCCTGCAACTCCACTTAGGAATCCCGTTCTGTCCATTTTCATCCTCCTACTCACACACCCACGTTTGGACAGAGACACAGTGTTCATAACATCATTCACTAACATTCATTTCCACACACTCAGTCAAACCTATCAAGCAACAGTGTGCAAAGTCACGCCTTTAACTGCAGGTCGTGGAAAACGTGGCTAACAAACGCGATTTCAATCGCAGACTGAAGCTGACATCAAGCTAAGAGTCATCCGCAGATGAACACTTGACTAGAGTTGGGTGAGAGGAACGTGCTCACGACGTGCCGACGAGAAAAATCAATTGCATCGGGTCTGCTGTGCTTATTCTCCAGTTATCCGCCCCTGATATTTAATATGGGGCCAGTGATGGCCGCCCGCACAAGATTGATTCAGCTACACTAGAAGCCTCTCCCTAGAGAAGAGGGCTCAGGAGAGAACAGACAGATAGAGAGGACAATGATTTTGGGGGTGGGGGGTGCATTTAAGAAATGTTCAGGAATTTTTTGTGAATAAAACGTCTTAAAAGCATGATTGAAATTTACATTTAAAATAACAATAGTATTAAAGCAACACTTTTTTTTGTCCTCAAAATGTATATAACAAGCTAGTCATGAATCAATTTTCCAAACCGTGTTTTTATCTCATCCTGAATCCCTTATAATATATTATATAATCACTTATATAAGTGTTTATTTTCTGACTATTCTAGTCCGGGTCGGGTCGCACCGTTGCGTGACTCGCCATAGACAGAAACATAAGTAGCTCCAGCTACAATGTTCTTCCGCAAGACGCATGCAGTTATGTTTGTTAACCACTAGAATGCCAAAAGTTACCTAGTGTTGCTTTAAATAATACATTAAATAAACTAAAATTATAAAAATGAATATTTTGGTATAAATCAAAGTAACAAATATTACTGAAATAATACTTCACATAACCCTGGTTTAAAAATAAAAAAGAGCACTTTTGTTAAAGGTGCTGTATGTAAGACATACAGCTAGTGGTTGAAATGGGTATCGCAGATCAAATTTAAAATATTGTTTGCCGTGCTCCTCCTCCTCAGATTTGACGCTCGTGTGGGATGCCAGTTTAAGCGCATGCAACAGGAACGAGCGCAATTGACAATGGAAGGCGAGGAGATTGTCAAGTTGAAGGGTTGTTTTATCCGTGTTTTAAGCTGCTTCAGTTCACAGAGATTTTTAGATGGATGCTGAGGCTTTTTAGGTTGGGTAGAATCTGCGTTCTCTGACCCAGTTTGTTTGCTGGCTTCCATGGCTGTTGCAATACGCTGTGTTTTCCGCCCACTGGCAACCTGTGGTGTCGAAATACTAATGGGTAAACGGTCAACGTGCGTTATCACACAGACCAAAACAAAAACAGACTTTCCGACACTGAATATACATTTCAAACTAAGAATAACTGGCTGTAGCATTGTTTTTCAGAGAAATCAATATGTGAGCTCAGTGAGTTTCCTAAATATCTGCAAATTAGTGTTTTTTTAGCGACCGCGATACCAAATCGGTATAACAATTTAAAAAATGTGATGCTTTGAGCACTGTTGATCTGTAATTGTAAATACCTCTGACTGGTCAGTGCTCACACGCTCATCAAATATGTCAGGTGATTGGCTACTACGATCAGCGCTTCACAAACATGTAGTAAATATTAGGGATGGGTACCGAAACCCGGTATTAAACGGGCCCCGGGGCTGAATTTTGAAAGACCGTTGTATCGATAAGCTCCGACGTTATCGGTTCTGCTGTCGGTACTTTTAGAGAGAGAGAGAGAGAGAGAGAGAGAGAGAGAGAGAGAGAGAGAGAGAGAGAGAGAGAGAGAGAGAGAGAAACGACAGCCCTAATGAGTGATGACGGTGGACAGAACTAAACATTCAAACATAGCCTGGTTATACTTTACACTAGATTGTGATAATGTGATTTTATTTTAGATTTTGGCTTCTTTGGCAAAGATTTTGTCTTTAGATTTTGGCAAAGAATATAATTTTAATATTTATGTCTAGCGCAACTTAATTCCCTTTGCAGCAGTAGCCTACGCCGTCATTTCTCCCTATAACTCAAACGTAATGACAGAATCAGCACGATCAGAGATTGTTGTAAAATATATTCTAGCTACTGTTGGTAAATTGTGGGACGCGTTTAATAATAAAAAGAGCGATTAAAAGCACAAAAATGTGCGCAAGAGATTGTTCCCAAGTCGGCGCGCGCTCCGAAACAGCCGCAACGAGACGAGCAAATTACACTTTCGGTTTCACACTCGCGTCGAAGCGATCAAATGTACACACACATCTGTCAAAATGACCGGCTTGGAGAGTCTCTTAAACACAGTTTGTGTCTTAAATGGACGTTGTTATTATGGATATAGTCGGGAGAAAGTAGTGTATCTGCTTATTATCAGTCGCCTATAGATCTGCACATCTGTCTTAAAGAGGCAGCGGTGTAAATAAACAACCAAATGCACAGAGCAAATCACACACAGCTCCTGAATGAATAAAATCAGCTTTAATAAGCATTAATTTATCCTATCTATGATAAACTATGCAGTTATTTTACATTTGATTACTAGAATTCTTCCTGAAATTAAAGCACTGTGTAGGCCTATATAATGTATATCTTTGTTAATTGTGTGTGTGTGTGTGTGTGTGTATGGTATATATATATATATATATATATATATATATATATATATATATATATATATATATATATATATAGTAAATCTCAAAAAGTACCGATAAGAATACCGTTAAAGTACCGGACCGATAAGCAGTATCGTTAAGAGTAGTAATACCGTTAAAACCTTAACGATACCCATCCCTAGTAAATATACATCAATGATGCTTTTCACAGAGCGCTTACACAGATACACACAGAGCATTTAAAGGGTTA
The DNA here is from genome assembly GCF_024679245.1 of Pseudorasbora parva. Taxonomy (NCBI): domain Eukaryota; kingdom Metazoa; phylum Chordata; class Actinopteri; order Cypriniformes; family Gobionidae; genus Pseudorasbora; species Pseudorasbora parva. The sequence goes on from NC_090180.1 coordinate 3,775,485, forward strand.
GTTCACCCAAAAATGAAAATGATTTCATTAATTACTCATCCTCATGTCGCTGGACACCTGTAACACCTTCGTTCATCTTTGGAAGACAAATGAAGATATTTTTGTTGAAAGCTTATGGCTGAGAAAGGCTTCAGATAGGCCTCCATTGGCATTCAGTACATTTCCACTCACAAGACCCATAAAGGCACTAAACACATCGATACAAAGTCCGTCTCACTACAGTGGCTCTAAAATAATTTTACCAAGCGACGAGAATAGTTTTTGTGCGCAAAAAAAAAAAAATCTAAATAATGACTTTGACATGAGGGTGAGTTATTAATGAAATAATTTAAATTTTTGGGTGAACTAACCCTTTAAATGCAGGTGTCTGCTTGTTAAGATAATGTAAACCCATGAGGCAAGAAAAACTCAACAAAAAAACACCATATAATCGGTGGTTGACGCCTGCTTGTGCTTTCAAACACTCCCGCTTTCAAAACACTTTCAAAAGCTGCCGTGCGCTGATCGCAGTAGCCAATCACAGGCACATCCGATAAGTGTGTGAGCACAATGACCAATCAGAGGTGTTTATGATTCCAGCTCAACAGCGCTCAAAGCGTCAAATTTAGGGATGGGTACCGAAAACCGGTATTAAACGGGCCCCGGGGGTGAATTTTGAAAGACCTTTGTATCGATAAGCTCAGACGTTATCGGTTCTTCTGTCGGTACTTTTGAAAATACACGTGTCGAGAAAGAGAGAGAGAAAGAAAGAGAGAGACCACGAGCAAAACGACAGAGGACAGAACTAAACAGTCAAACATAGCCTGGTTACACTTTAGATCTGTGATAGTCTGATTTTATTTTAGATTTTGGGTTCCAAAGATTAAAATAATATTTATGTCTAGCGCAACTTATGTAGGCTAAATTCCCTTTGCAGCAGTAGCCCACGCAGTCATTTCTCCATAAAACTCAAACGCAATGACAGAATCAGCACGATCAGGGATTGTTGTAAAATACACTCTAGCTACTGTTGGTAAATTGTGGGGTGCGTTTTAATAATAAAAAGAGCGATTAAGCACAAAAATGTGCGCAAGAGGATGTTCCCAAGTCGGCGCGCGCCCTCCGAAACAGCCCGCAACGAGACGAGCAAATTACACTTTCGGTAATTTTACGTCAAAATCCCGGCTTGGAGAGTCTCTTAAACACAACAGTTTAACAGTTTTAGTTTGTGTCTAAAGTGGACGTAGTTATTATGGATATAGTCAGGAGAAAGTGTAGTGTATCTGCCTATTATCAGTCGCCTAGAGCTGCACATCTGTCTTAAAGAGGCAGTGGTGTTAATAAACATGCTGATGAATTACTACGAATTAAACAACCAAATGCAAAGAGAAAATCACTCACAGCTCTTTAATTAATAACTTCAGCTTTATTATGCATTATTTTGGCTATTTATGATAAACTATGCAGTGTTATTTTACTAGAATTCTTCCTGAAATGAAAGCACTGTATAGGCCTATATAATGTGCATTTTTGTTAATTGTGTGTGTGTGTATATATATATATATATAATCTCAAAAAGTACCGATAAGAATACCGTTAAAGTACCGGACCGATAAGCAGTATCGGTAAGAGTAGTAATACCGTTAAAATCTTAACGATACCCATCCCTAGTCAAATTTTTAACATTTCAGTACCGATTTGGTATCGTGGTCTGTACTTTTCACAACACTACTGCAAACATATTATGCTATTTTTATGCTTTAGTTAAGTCAAAAACTTACATATAGCACCTTTAAATGCAACAATACAAACTTAAAATTGGCAATGCCCTGGACAACCCTGCATAGTGGGATTAAACAAGGATAGAGACAGGACATGGGCCATGTGGACTGACAGCTGTGCTATTGGGAAGGCAGAGTGAGGCATGTCTGTGGCTAGTGTGTTGACCCTGGACCAGCTTTAGACAGCAGAGGGAGATCGAGGACAGTCGCACCAACAACGTGGCAATAAGCTCCTCTTCTACCAGGAGCTGCGCTCTGACCCCAATTACCCATTCAGTGGGGCTGGGCCAGTGGGAGGAGAGTTTAGCGGCAGCACTTGTCGGGGAATATGGATGAGGACGCAGAGATGAGGGAATTACAGGGGCCGGCCTTTCACCCACTCAGGTTATTCAAATTTATCTTTATGTAGGCTGCCTGCTAAACTCCCTCCATCTTCACTTTCAGTGGAGTGTAGGGATTCATTTTTCGTTCTCTGTGTTCCACTGGTGTTAGATTACACACTTAATTTAAGAATTTGACATTTAATAAGTTTAGAAAACACCTCCCTTCGTAAAGTTACAAATTCTCTGGAAATCAATTTAAGGAAGCAAATATTAAATTTTCTGATTTAAGTAAGCGCTTTCAGAAGACTGATGATAATATTGCTTCAGAATAACTTACATTTACACCACAAAACAAACAACAAAAAAATTTGGACAAGTAACTTTTTTACATGTTAAAAGAACGACCACGACACGTTTAAATGTCGAAACCTGCATATTTAAATAAAACATCTGAGATGATATCACCAATTTCACTTTATCTGACTTCACTTCTTGCAATAAGATATAAATATTGCGCAATTCCTGCAGCGTAAATCTGTAGTATGGAAATAGCTAAAGGGATATTAGCATTCCCGGGCTGTGCAGCGAGTCAGGCCCAGACAAGGCTCAGCTGCCTGGGATCAATACTCTGGGCCACTCCCTGTGATCAAGCATGCTCCAGAGAGATGAGCACACTAAATGCATCATTTATGATCTTGCAGTCCCTACACAAACTAATCTCACCCCAGTACACCAGCAAACACACTGCCACTGCGGACAGGTGTGTGTTTGTACTCACTTCTCGATCTCACTGTTTTTACAGGTCCTCGGTGTGGAGGACGAAGATGAAGAACTGGGCTCCTGTTTGCTGCTCTCACCATTACTGGTCGACGGCATTTCTGCAAAAAAAATAGACACAAACAGAGCATGTATAATGAATGAGGACCAACAAAAGCAACAATTCACATGGTTCCCACACCTTGGTTAACTTCAAATTCAAGGATTTTCCAGGTCCAATACTCTCAAATTCAAGGATTTAGGCCCAATCCCTACCCATTACCCTTGCCCCTTGAAACGGAGTGGCATGGTGTAGGGATGAAAATATTCCCCTAAGAAATGGGACACCACTATTACACCATTACACGCCATCATACCCCGTTTAATTTATTAGTGTTCTGCAACACTTAACCAATATGAACAGCCATGAAGTGCATGAGCTATATCTAACAGAAATTTGGCGCGAGAATGTATAACAAATTAGGCTACTCACTCCCAATGTTGTTTTGCACTGTATTTATTTTGCACTGTAATGGACTTGAGGAAACGGCGCTTGTTTTCAGTTCAAAAACGTACGAGCTATCGAGTTTCCTAAGACGATACAAAACATACAAGACTGGTGAAGCTGCTTTTCCATTGGGGCAAACTGTTCTCCTTGTTTGTTAACTGTTCCATTCCGAGCCGATCCGAGCCGGCCGGTACGGATATGGGTTTGTTTTCTACTGTGGTGCTGCCATAACGGAGCTCTTTGCAATGTAATACAAACAGTGTCAGTGGTTCCCTGGGAAAACGCAAGAGTTCACAGATGATAAGTGATACAAATATACTGCATTATGAAGGATGACCAGGTATTGTTTTTTTTATTTTTTAAATGAATTATTAATTGATTAATTATTAGTTCACATCACTCAAATGGTTGTCTACTGAGAAACATATAAATTATATTTTTGAAAAAATAACTAAAAATTAGACACCAAACATTTGAACGGTATGTATATATACACACACACACACACACACACACACACACACACACACACACACACACACACACACACACACACACACACACACACACACCTAAAGGATTATTAGGAACACCATACTAATACTGTGTTTGACCCCCTTTCTCCTTCAGAACTGCCTTAATTCTACGTGGCATTGATCAACAAGCTGCTGAGAGCATTCTTTAGAAATGTTGGCCCATATTGATAGGAGAGCATCTTGCAGTTGATGGAGATTTGTGGGATGCACATCCAGGGCACGAAGCTCCCGTTCCACCACATCCCAAAGATGCTCTATTGGGTTGAGATCTGGTGACTGTGGGCGCCATTTTAGTACCGTGAACTCATTGTCATGTCCAAGAAACCAATTTGAAATGATTCAAGCTTTGTGACATGGTGCATTATCCTGCTGGAAGTAGCCATCAGAGGATGGGTACATGGTGGTCATAAAGGGATGGACATGGTCAGAAATTGGACATGGCCATTAAACCACCACCATGATGGATCCATGTTCTCATTCTGTTTATGCCAAATTCTGACTCTACCATCTGAATGTCTCAACAGAAATCGAGACTCAGAGCAGGTAACATTTTTCCAGTCTTCAACTGTCCAATTTTGGTGAGCTTGTGCAAATTGTAGGCTCTTTTTCCTATTTGTAGTGGAGATGAGTGGTACCCGGTGGGGTCTTCTGCTGTTGTAGCCCATCCGCCTCAAGGTTGTGCGTGTTGTGGCTTCACAAATGCTTTGCTGCATACCTCGGTCGTAACGAGTGGTTATTTCAGTCAAAGTTGCTCTTCTATCAGCTTGAATCAGTCGGCCTATTCTCCTCTGAGCTCTAGCATCAATAAGGCATTTTCGTCCACAGGACTGCTGCATACAGGATGTTTTTTCCTTTTCACACCATTCTTTGTAAACCATAGAAATGGTTGTGCGTGAATATCCCAGTAATTGAGCAAATTGTGAAATACTTAGACCTGCACGTCTGGCACCAACAACCATGCCACACTCAAAACTGGTTAAATCACCTTTCTTTCCCATTCTGACATTGAGTTTAATCATCGTTTAATAATCCCTTAGGTGTGTATGTATATATATTTATAAAAAAGCACACCATAAAAAGGCCAACTCACCATCGCTGGCCCATTTGGAGAACTCAGGTGTTATTCTATTGGACGGCACGCCACCACTACAGAAGAGAAGCAGAAATTTAGAGTAAGGGCCTAGCTTATAGTTATTATTTGTCATTTTATGTGATGAAATCCTCCCAATGAAGGCCAGCTTACTTCAAAACGGCTCCACGCAGTGCCTCGCGTTCTTTGGCCTCTCCCTGGTCTTCTCCAGAGCAAGGAATGATGTCTGCCTCAGTGTATCTGAAACCATGAGTTAAAGAACAACTGCATCTAATTTCAGTTACTGTTTCTGTGCACACCACAGCACAAGACGTCTCCTGGTGAATGAACAAGGATACTGGGCTTTGCCGTACTCCAGTGTATCATCTCCATCTACATCCAGGTCTGCATCGCTGTCATGGCTCTCCTTCGTGCTACACATGGCAAAGCCTGTTCCTAAAAGAGGAAGGAGAGGAATAATAATTGAGTAAATTGAATTTAGGTTTAAAGGAACTGTATGTAAGAAATGTATTTCAATTAATCATAAAATGGCCCTGATATGTCACTAGACATTAAGAAATCATGTTAATTTCAAAAACTTATATCACTGACAACAGTACTCCGGCCAGGATATTGTCATTTAAAAGTTGTTGTTGCAGCCCTCAACTGATGTTGATATTGATGTGTTTTGGCCTGAAGCTCCGCCCTTCACCTATCGACCAATCACAAAGTCAGTAGTGTTTGTCCGGGTTGCCAGATCTGCTCTGGTTACCAAAGCTGCAGATCTACAAACGTTCCTGCTGATCCTACAGCCAATCTGGCAACCTCGAGTCAGGGGGAGGGGGATACACCGCTCTACAGTCATTTGAAAGTGACTGCAGTACCAGTTTTGGCCACAATCTTACATACGCTTCCTTTAAATTCCGTCACATTCAATAATATTCATTATGCTACAATACATTTACTGTCACTAGCAACCAACTTTAACTGACCCAATCCAGGGCAGTTTTTTCATGCCAGAGAAACACCAATTAAGAAGGCCTGTTCTAGCTGTGAGCATGACCAGATTACTGCAGACAAGCCAAGAGCCTGGTTCTTTGGGCCCAGATGGAGGCATCAGAGGCAGCCTGAATGGGAGTTGTGTCAGGTGCCTGTCAGGGTGTGTGTCCTGAGCACTGGGGCATGCAGTCTGAATGGCACTTCTATAAATCTAGTGATGAGCGCACAGACAAACTCCTGCTGCCGGCTGACTGGGTCCTTCAGTTCTGGTTAGGGAGAGTTTGGATCGGCAGCAGCCTGAAGGGTGGGATCAGCCTGCAGAGACCTAGAGTCTGATTGAACTGAGAAAGGCTGGAGCTGGCCAGGCCCCCACTCAGGGGCTGATGGAAGGATGTCAGGGCACTGCTGGAGAATGGGTTGTCACGGATGAAGAGCTAAGGTAGGAAATGGAGAATGGTGCTTCCTCTCGTTCCTCACGTGATGATTACTGCAGTGTGGAGTGGATAACTACAACCTTCAGGTAGGGTGTATAGTGACAGAGCAGCACGCGTCATAATATGAAAGCCAGGGGAAAAAACCCCAAACGTTTTTATAAGCAGTTGACCCAAAAAACAAGCGTTTAAAGACCTAAAAGTGCATACATGCAATTGAGACAGAGCAGGACATGCTATATTGCACTGAGAACTACGCCCACTGGAGGGGAAAGTAATCAGAGACAGGAAATATAATATATAAAACTGACATTTGGATATTTCATTTGGATATTTGACTAAATGTTTACTGCACATGTAGACATACTGCGTGTCAGGATCGCCAAAATTGACCCATTCTTCCTGCTGAAGCTTCACGTTTTATGGCCTGTATCCACTTTTGTCTCCTTAAACACTCGTTTTTTGGGGTCAACAGCTTATAAAAACTTAGTTATGTGTTTTTTAGCTTGTTTGCTGTACACCTTGTCACATATCAGCTTTTAGACATTGTTCTGTTTCTTGTTATAAGTAAGAAAAGAAGAGGTGACCGCTTCACGCAATACAAAGTCTATATGGCCACATTTACACTGCAGGTCTTAATGCACAATTCCGATTTGGTGACTGTATCCAAATTTAAAGAGGACCTGCTTACATCATCTTTTAAAATCGACCCGTATCCGATATTTGCATGGCGAAACAGCCCAAGACGTTCTTAACCAGAAAAGGAAGTAAAACGATGCGATATGCAACGGATGCAGACAAAATGATTTTTCAATGTTTTGCTTGAATAATCAAACATTTCGACACAAAATGTTGCAAACATTTCTCTCATAAGGTGGAGAAATAAGAGGAGAGCATCATCCGTCTCGACATCATCCCCCTCCGTCCCTTTTTCAATAGCATTTACCGGGGAATATCCGATTTGGCCGTTTACAAGGCAGACACAATTTTACTTGCCACATATGAGTGAGGCCTGAATCCGATCTGAGGATATCGGAATTAATGCGGGTTTGTTTACTGCTTACACGTTCACGTCATATCTGATCTGTGCCACATGAGAGGAAAAAAATCGGAATTGGGTCACTTAAACCATGCAGTGTAAATGGGGCATAAGACACTAAGGAAGAAGAGAAGGATCGAAAGTGGATATGGTGGCTGTGATCCGTCTCTCCTCCTCTCCGTAAAGGGATCCAAAAGAGGCAGAGTAGGGATAAAATGCATCACAAATGCTTGCCCCTTTTTACAATGTGCCGATGGTTTTTAGTGATCAAATAAAAGGGACCTTTTAAGTTTTATTTGGTCCCTGTGACTGCAGAGGCATATGCGAACAATAGCTGAGCTACATAAATCCAAACTACTTGCACATCAGGGTTCAACTGTCCATTCCAGTTGAGCATTATTTTACATGCAACGTACATGTACATTACGCTCATAACTTAAATAAAAACATGGCTATATTCATTTAATTTGCACTTGTGAGACTGTCTGTCCATTGATTACACACTAAAATTAAAGCAGCATTTTAATACATTGAGAAACATTGTAAATTTACTACTAAATATATGCTACCATTCGAGTCAGTAAGATTTTTAAATGTTTGAGAAGTCCCTTATGCTCACCAAGGCTGCATGTATTTGATCAGAACAGTAATATTTTGTGTAGTATTGTTACAATGTTTTTGTACAAATGTATTTTTTTTTAAAACAAAGCTAAACTTTCGGCAGCCATTACTTCAGTCTTCAGTCAATTTACTGATTTGGTGGCAAAGAAACATTTCTTATGATCAATATTAAAAACAGTTGTGCTGCTAAGCATTTTTTTTGTGGAAACCATGATACATTTTTTTAGGATTCTTTGATAAACAGAAAGATTAAAATAACAGCCCTTGAAATAAAAATATTAGTTTTTATTATAAATGTCTTTACTGTCACTTTTGATCAATTGAATGTATCCTTACTGAATAAAAGCATTCATTTACTTGAAACTTTTAAAACAGTAGTGTAGCTTAGTGCATTTTTAGCATTATAGTATTTGTATAATAGTATTTAAGTATGGGTAAGGTTTATTAATTGTGATACTGAAAAAGGAAAAGTGTGCAAATGCATTAAAACATAAACGGTGTATCCTGTAATCTGCACACCTCATTCTAGCCTGGAAATAGTTTTAGTGGTCTATAGATAACCTTGCAACCCCTCTTGCAACCCCCAATCCATCCCGAAGCGGTGTAAAGTGCAGTCAGACAAAAATAAAAGACCATAATCTGTAAATGACGGTGAAGATTTCATTAACATACTGTCGACAAGCTGCAACGAAAGCCAAACAATAAACAATGTGGTGACCACTAATGGTAAGCAGGCCAGAGGAAGATGTGGCAGGCCATAAGCAGTCAAAAGAGAGAGAAAAAAGAAAAGAAAGAAAAATCGCTGTTAATTCAATCAATTGATCAGGCTAAGGATCCTGGCTAATGCTTTGCAAGAACCAGGGCAGGAAGGATGTCATGTAGCATTGATTCAGCACGGACAGGAAGAATGTCCACTTTAGAAACACGCTGATGAAACCCAGCCAGAGTGAAAAAAGCAAGGCACACCTACTCAGGCAAATACAACTTTAAAACTTGAATGGTGTATAACTACCTGAGCAGTGTTGTAAGTGTGTCTGACTGTGAAAGCTGGGGCTACAGTTAAGCGGTCTTGGCAGGCAATCTAATCTGTGCCGAAAAGGTCAGTGCCACTCTAACTGCCTCTCAGTCAAATTATGCACACCATCGCACCGCCTGGGACGTAAGCTTACTCCTCTTCTTCACGACATGCACTGGATGACTAAAAAAACTCCACCGTCTCCCTCACAAGTGCTTGTATTTACTTCAATTGCTCTGCAATACTTTGCATGACAATAATGTCCATTTGCAATGTGACACATTCAAAGAAGACCCTGTATCCCTTTAAATGTCAAGCCGTCATATGCATAACACACATTTTACCTTGTTGGGTCACATTTTGCAAGCTGATTTACATATGCCATGATTGTTAAGTGTGAATCTACATATGTCACTTGAGACCGGTGTCTCATGTCGTGGCTAAGAAAGGGGACGCAGAGATCCCAGAGAAACAGGACATGAAACATGGCCTCTCCTCCACCTCGTTGCCATGACATCTATCAGCATTTCGCAGTATGTGTCGTAGGTCAGAGTTCATCCAATCAGGATGGCATTTACCATGTATGCCTGCTGGGGAGGGGGGCTCAAAGTAGCCATCTCAAGGTTCTTTACAAAGACGAGCGACGGGCCTCTGTTCTTCTTTCCTGACTGCACCAAATCTCTTCCATCTCTGCCATCTCTATCTCTTCATCAGCACAACAGCCCTGCTAAGCCACGGACACAGGAGGCCTTACGGGCCTCCATCACAAACTGATCCTCTTCGATTTCTCTCTTCCTCTTGGTCTCTCTTTTCCCTTATCATGCTCTTTTTGTTCGGTTTAAAGCGTTTCCTCTCTGCTTTTTTCCTGGGTCCTCAAAGCGAGAGAGGGGCTGGTGCTTCAGAGACGATAGCCCTCTTATCCCATTGAAGACCCCTTTCAAGCCAACCCCCTTCCCCTCAGTCTAGCTCCCCCTGGGCTGGAGGGATTCTGCAATGCCGGCCCATTGAATGCTTGAGGACTTCAGCTGAGCTTTCAAGGCAAAATCCACCTTCTGAGTATCCTGGAGGGAGCTTTCAAGTGGCCCCTGGGCCACCGAGTCACTTCTCACCAGGCCCTTCCTCTATCACCATTACAGCAGTCCCTGTCCTGAAGATGAAGGGCTGGAGAGCTTCTGTACAGAAACATGGCTCTGTTCACATGCAGAATTGATCTGGGCCACCGTCTGTCTAGCCAGGCGTCAGAGGAGCAACTCCATTTCTTTTCTTAATCCACACAGCTTTGCAATCCGTTCTCTTCTTGGGATCGAACAGCCTTTCCATTTAAGAGTGCAGAAGTTTACAAAAGACCACTAAGGGAGGAAACCAACTCCTTTTCTAAATATGAAACGTACAGTGAGGGAAAAAAAACTGGGACGTTTTTGATAGGCATTCACTTAGCACTTCCTCTAAAGCCCCAACTCCACAAACTTACCCCAATAAATAAACCTCTTTCAAAATAACTGATCCAACATTGAGAAAAGTTCTGAGATAAAAATCTAAAGTACGGAGGAATGACTGACACTTCCTCCCAAGTGTAAAAATAATCTGAGGAGTTAAATTATTTATGAACCAACTAGAATTCCCTGGAAAGTCTTTCAATGAGTGTGGCAGCACATCTAAAAGGGTCTTAGGGAGCGTGTGTGTATGTGATAGGGAACGTCCCAGGTGAGCAGAGTTAGGTTGGGAGCTATAATTGCATTCCTGCAGCGGGGGAAGCCCAGGGGTCAGTGGCCTATTTTTCTCACACACATCTCTGTACTGGGTGAGTCGGGTCAATTGCACAGCTAAATGTGTTTTCCTTTGACTCCTTAAAGGCCGAGAAGGGCCTGCCAGAACTCACCTTGTCTGGACTACAGCAGCCTAGCCTATAAATGAACACACTTGAACAGGGTGGTCTTGGGGTACATCGAGAATGAAATGAATGTACCCTAATTACACAGCTTAAAGGTTGTATTGATCTTTGACAGCTATTCTGACAACCTTGAGTATATACATACACACACCGATCAGGCATAACATTATGACAGGTTAAGTAAATAACACTGATGATCTCTTCATCACAGCTCTTGTTAGTGGGTGGGATACATTAGGCAGCAAGTGAACGTTTTGTCCTTAGAGCTGATGTGTTAAAAGCAGGAAAAATGGGCAAGCGTAAGGATTTGAGCGAGTTTAAAAAGGCTAGACGACTGGGACAGAGCATTTCCAAAAATGCAGCTTTTGTGGGCTGTTCCCGGTCTGCATTGGTCAGTATCTATCAAAAGTGGTTCAAGGAAGGAACAGTGGAGAACCGGCCACAGGGTCATGGGCGGACAAGGCTCATTGATGCACGTGGGGAGCGAAGGCTGGCCCGTGTGGTCCGATCAAACAGACGAGCTACTGGAGCTACTCTTATTATATACCATTGAAAAGTTTGTGGTCAGTATGATTTTTACCAGAAACGCATACTTGTACAATGGGAAGATATATTTCACAATATTTCAGATTACACATTTAAAACCTTAAAAAGCAAATAAAATGCTTACCTCTGAAACCACCTTCCAATAATGTAGTAGCCCGGACCCTCTTCTGTCCGCACCACTCGTACTCCTCAAACCGTGTTCCATTCTCTCCTTCAACATCCGCAGAATCCTCTTCTGTTGCACCTTCCCTCTGAGAGAACAAAACCACTTATCAAAAATGTACCAACACACCATTCAATATAAAAAGACAAAACCACAAATTGTGACTACATCAGAGGAAATCAAAGCAGAGCTTTCAAATCCACTAACTTCTAATGATGTCTAATTTTAGGAGCTATCAAACCACATGCAACAGAACACCCGAATCCAACCACCAAGAGTACATTAGTATCATAAGAACTACTGGATTAGATGGGTTAAGAGGAACCTGCTATATAATATAAAGGGCAAGTGCTGCATCCTGAACCACTAAAATGGCTAAAAATGGAAGCCAGTCAGACTGCGTTTCCATTGAGCCTCTTTATAAACTCAATGCCTAATGACAATAATGTAGAATAACTCTGAAGTAGGTTCAGGACGCAGAAACTGCCAACTAAATCTGCTAAAGTGGACGAAGAGGAGGAGGAGGAGGAACACTTTAGGGAAGAGCAAATCCTTCAACTCTTCCCTGGACACCCATGTCTTAGTACAACATGATAGTAGTCATAAGAAACTAATTGATCATATGTATGTGCTTTGTCAGATGCTTGTGTCCAGGGAAAGGTGAGGGCAGAAAGGCCAAAGCTTCTAGAGGAGGTTCAGAGGCCCAGATCTCTGGGTTTATGAAGCTACCTTGAACAGACATTGTTCCACATGCCTACTCATTTCCTCCTCTGTCCCTGCCAGCGGGGCGCTGCACAGTGGACATACCTGTCCATCCTCGGGCTTCCGGCGCTTCATCTTCCCAATCCGGGCTGCAGCACAAGAGAAAAGAGAGACACCATGTGATAAATCAATGGAGCAAAGTGACCATAATAAATACCACAAACATAATCCATATTGGCACTGAGCCGTGGAATAGGTGATGATAAAATAAATATAAATACTACAAAAATCCAGATGAAACTTTCACTTAAATTCAAAATGTTGTGTTTTCTAATGATAATTATGTAATTAAATTAATATATACAATGGAGGCCAAAATAATTTTAACACTTGGCATCTGGGATTTGTCTTATTGGGCCTGGATTTATTTTTCCAAGAAGACAATGACCTGAAACATTCTTCTAACTATTGCCGGAACTGCAAAAGGAGGACATATCAAATATAAAAGTTAAAAGTGGATTAAAAAGTGGAACCCCCTTCATCTGATATTTGATGGTCAGCGCAACCATCTGGATGTTTCACGAACATTATAAAATTAAATCATGTTTTGCAAAATATTTTCAGATCTGTCAGATGTTCTAATAATTCTGGCCACCACTGTATTTAATTAAAATTGCTTTATATTTGTATTTTATTTGATCAAATGTATAGATTTATTTACATTAAAACTTGGGAACAACAGCTATGTGGTTGACCAAGGACATCACTGAATACATAGAGTCAAGAGGGAAAAAAAATGAGCATTCAAAAAGAGCAAGCCCACATAAAAAAACCCACACAGATCGGGATCCTTTACAGATTTAGCTTGAGGCTAGTCTCTCTAGCCACGGATTTTACTGAGGCAAGAAAGACGGGTCGCAAAACACGACAGTGACGTGCCAGGGCTCAGAGGTGAACTCTGTCCATTAGACCTTTGCACCCAGACACCAATTCCTCCTGGTTACATTGGTGATGAGCACGAAACGGCCAGGGCTTGGATCTCTCGGGGTGTCTCACTCTTTCCCCTCCCCTCCCCGAGCACATAATTAGAAATTTAACACACCAGAACAGCGCCTATTGCGCCGTAAGTCTCTGTCGCTTTTTCTTAACTGCAAATGGCGTGTGGGGACATTAATTTTTAGGTGGCTGTGATTGCGAATGGGGCCGAGGGGGACTGGAGGAGGAAAGGCGAGAGCTTCTGCCATTACCTCCAGGAGAGGGAGAAGAGACAGAAGCACCGGCCACATTGACAGTAATGTGGGGGAGACGGGCGTCATTAAATAGCAAGAAAAAAGGCAGATTAATTAGGCACGGCAGGAGTTTTTCCAGCCGGCCCCTCGCTCTGAAATCACAGTGTCTCAGATGAGAGGTGATATACATTAATGTGGGATCGGGTTTAAACAAAGGCAGCCCCATTTACCCTTACGGTGCCTGCGGCTGCGATAAAGGGGGAGGGGTCTTACCATGCCGCAGGCAGCAAGGGGCTAGGGGCACTCCTCTGGGCACTGGGATTGGGGGACTTTTGAAACTTTCCTTGGCGTAGCGCCTGCACCAGCAGAGGTCATCGACTGTTGACACATGAAAAAACCAAGAGTTAAGGAGAGTCTCTGCTTGGGCAGGCGCTACAGTCAAGGGAACTGCAAAAACAGGTGGCCACAAAATATACTAACTGCTAGGGCTGGGTATTGACACAAATTTCACAATTTGATTCACAAGCTTGAAATTAGATTCAATATCGATTATTTTGGTTTATTTTGATTATTTAATATATATATATCAGGAAAACAGATCTCTGAACTAATGCTGTAAACTACAGGAGTCAGTTGTACTCTCAATAATGTTTTTTTAATAATAATAAAGTTATATGACATATAAACATTTAAATGGTGGCTGTCATAAAAAGATCCCGGATTTATTTAAACATGCATTAAATATTGAGGAACATTAACAATTATAATTAATATTTAATATGGTGCATATATTTATCAAAATGCTACTCCGTAGAGTTCATTTTTATAGCTGACTAACGAGTTTATGGATGCTGGATATGGTTTTTCTGAGGTAAATGTGACGTTACTGACGTCCTTCCACAGTTGAAACACTGATTGAGCGATTCCATGTGACGTGTACGTTGTACTCTATGTTTTAACACACTTTCAGATGCTCATTCATGTTTATTTTGCGCTGCAACTGGTATTAAAGCGGAAGAGAAGATCAGTTCATGTGCCGCTTCTTTTGAGCTGAGCCAGAGCGATCTCAAGTCACAGCGACAAATCTGTATTTATATTTTTGAATTTCATAACAAAATGGACGGAATATGAAATCTGAGAATTTGTTTCATAAGAATAGTAACAAAGCACAAAGATTGTTGGGATTTATTGGAGAGGCGCTACAGTGATCCATTCATTTATCAACTGAAAACAACTCGTAAAAATGAGAATCGATTCAAATCGAGAATTTTATTTTATTTTATCCAGCCCTACTAATTAGTTATGTTAATTTACATATATTCCCATAATCGATTGTTGCTTAAATTAACAATCAATTAATCGTTAACCTTAACCTCTTACAGCCGAAGCAGAGGATGCTAAGTTCACTCAACCACTTGCTTAAATAACACAAAATAAGTGCCGGTTTAAAGCTTAGACGCTTGGCTATACAGTGAAGATAATAAACAAGGGATTTTAAATTTGCTGCCATGTTAGAAGTGAAAATCAAACAGTCATGTCATTTAGTGTATTACAGCTTATAGAAATAACTCAATCGTCTGCTATATGGCATGGATGCTGAGGTTGACATGGACGTCAAGCTTCTGGCAAGGCCAGCGCTGATGAGCATTTGGCTGATGTACCCTGAGAGGTGAGGAGCTCCTTATTCGGGCCAGACGGTTACTGACACCCAGAATAACAACTGGCCTCAGGTCAGAGAGCTCCCAGCTCACACCAACCCTCCATCACACCCACCGACTAATGACTATGGGATGGGCTTCAGTAACCATACAAAATGACTAGACTCACTGTGATCCGTTTATACCAGCATGAGAAGTCTTTTCAGGTAATGCTCACAGAGCAGAGTCATGTAAATGCCTTAAACTGTATTATTTTTTATCAGGCAAAGCCTATAATCGGTCAAACCAATCCCAATCAGCATATTTTGCTTGATTTGACATTTTCTTATGTTGTCATGTAGCCTGGATGGCAGCTGAACTCAGCCCCGCCCACAACATTTGAGCTCGGGCAGTTCGCCCGAGCACAATTGCAGTCGCTTCAACTCGCGGACATGGAAAACAGCCCGCGGGAAAAACGCAGACTTGGCAACACAGTGCAGTTGAGTTCTGTTGACATTTGACAACTAGTTATGCATCGCTCCGCTGCTCTGATTGGTTGTCGGTCTGTCCAATTGAGGTCTTTCCTGGTTCGGTTAAAACACGCCCCATAATTACAGCCCAATGGAGCATCAGACTCATATTCTGACTAGAATTGAGTATGATCACGTCAGGCTAGTTGTCATGTATTTATGAGCTGATTTTGACAGTTATCAGCGTTTTGTTATACATGTAAACACACATTTATTAATAATACCACTTGTTTTAAGACTGCTCTTCAAATACTAAATTAAACAAATAAGAACATCAAATATTACTGTGTGATGCTACACTGTTCATTAAATACAATTTAAACATTAGTTTAATGGGTACCACTTTATTTTACATATACTTACCATAGTAATAACAATAAATTATGCATAATTACATGCAACACCTTCAACCAAACCCTAATCCTATAGTAAGCAATGTTACATGTAGTTATTAAGTAATATCACTCAGTACTTAAATATTTAATTACACCTTAACAATGACACCATAAAATAAAGTATAACTGTTTAATGTTGTAGACTTAATACTGCAACTTATTATTGATGCCAAAATAAAAATTATTACACAACAATAATAGTGCAAAATAATAAAACATCAAAGAAAAGGATGCTGGGTAACGTAAAGGAAAGTTTGAAAATATATTAACTCCAATTGATATAAAGTATTAAAGCACCAAATGAACGACAACAACGTTCTTAAAAGCATATCAAATAATATATAATGTCAATAATATGTCACAATACACATAAACAGTCTCTTGCTGCAGGGAGAACATATACATACCATTCAATCGTGTTTGCCTGTTAGCTCGCACTCGTAAAAATGTCTGCAGGTGAAAAAGAGAACAAGGAAAAATGTGTCAGTCATGTAAGTTTATTGATCATGTATTTATGAGGGCTTTAATGAAGCGCGTACAGCTGGATTGCGCCGGATTCTGCAGCACATCCCTGATGTCTACATGTAAACAAAACATACTTCTCTCTTGCCACTGCTCTGCAACTCCTCTTCCATTGCAAACGCCACAACTCCACGAAACTCATTTGGTCTACTAAAGCATGAAGCCCGGATAACTCTTCTTCAAAGCGCCGATATGAGCCTTAATAATCATTTTACGAAGGATGAATAAGGATTGAAAATGTTAGGCTCACTAGAGCGGTTCGTTTCAGCGCGCCATGGCCGCCATGTTGCTACCGGTCATGTGATCGACCGTCACAGAGTCACAAGCTGAGGGTGACGCAGTTCCGTCTGTCGCCACTGGGGCGCAGCAGCATTTAAATGACGCCTGTGTTGTTCATCTGACGCTCACAACAAACTCTTCTGGCTTGAAAACTATACCACTATAATCACTATAATATCAAGATATGAAACTTGTGACTGTGATTAATGCTATTCCTTATGGTGTGTTGTGTTAGAAAAAGACACAAGAGAAAATCTGAAAAGACTTCACAACATCTGACAAAACAATTCAAGTATACACAGAGAAAAAAGGTGTTAAAATTGTTCCTTTAGGGGTGCACCAGCTTTTCACTGGAGCAATACCCTTAAATGGACATATCTGTACCTTTTTTCTTTCTTTCTTTCTTTCTTTCTTTCTTTCTTTCTTTCTTTCTTTTTTTTTTTTTTACCACAAAAAGGTTCATAGTAGCAGGGGCACAATCTAACGCTTCTTCTTGAGTTTCTCATTTTGTGTAAATCCACTTGGGGTTCAGAGTAGGCCTATTTATTTTTTCCCTCATTAATTTCACACATGTCTAATCTAGTGTATACTTTTTTTTTAGTTTCCCCCGAAAGAATGGAAGTGAAATGTGACAACATGCCCCATAGGTGGGTACACTGTAACATGACCGTATGACAGCTTAAAATGTTTTTTGATCTGATAGAAAAAATACCCCAAAAATTATTTTGTCAATAAAAAAACATAAACATATATATATATTGTTTTACTTTTTCAGATAAGATAATGATATTTTTTAATCATTCAAATTTTAATTAAAATAGTTTGACAACAAACACACTGCAAAACACAGCTATACATCACAGTTCAAAACATAATAATAATTAATCATTACTGAACATTGACTCTCAGTTATTATTCACCATTTTCTCGTGGTTTCTCAATAGAACTCATAAAAGAGGAATATAATAATATCATATTTCTAATAGGAGCTCATTGTGACGACATGCCCCACCTGCTCCACTGGGATTAACCCCGGCTCGTGTCTTCTGCTGTTAGATCAGCATTAAAGAACATCTCAACTGTTAAATAACATATAGAAGATTACAATAATATCAGATTTGTCATATTTTTAAATAAATACAAAAATGAAAAATAAACTTAAGTAAGAAATGTACTTTTGCTATTGTTAAATAAATGTTCAGAGATGTCTTCCAGAGATTTTAAAATTTTGCCACATTTTTTTTCTGTTATATGGCAGCATACATTACGTTTTTTCATCCTGGTATGAGTGGCAAGTTTTAAACCATGTGTGTAACAACTAACCCCGCGTTAGGTTGTGCCCCGCTCTCCCCTATTTGTACTAAGGTACTAATATGCACCTTTTAGGAGTAAAAAAGTTACACAAATGTTCATTTAAGGGCACTGCTCCAGTGACAGCTTGTTGTTACCCCTAAAGTTACAATTTTGACACATATAGTATTCTTTATTAAAATATTCTTTAATATTCTCATAAAGTTACAAATTAGTGCTAACATTGGAGCCTTTCAGAAAGGTCTCATTGACTATTTGATATTAAAATGCATTTATTATTGTTTAGAATAATTTTAATACAAGCACAGCTCCATTTAGGACCTCATTAACATCACCTAGTCGGCATCTGTAAGTGGCATCACAGAATTAGCATATGCTGACCACAGCAGGCCAGATGTGGGTATGTTGGGCACAAACTGTCCCATCATTGGGCTCATAGGAAGGCCCTATCTTGAGCCATTACTGTTGAAAGTCTATTTTATGATGATTTTCTATCTGTCCACGCTCGGCAGATTAGGTTGCAAAAGAAGATCATGAGTTTTAGGGAAAATGCACCATTGAGGTCATCTGAGCAGCTTCACTAATGAGAAGTTCTGCAAAACTCCGTCTTTTATGTTTTTTAAGCCTCTTGACAATCATTACATATCAGTAATTACTTTTAGTTTTGTAATGTTAGAGGCAATCAGACTTATCAGGAGCATGCAGGAGGGCCTTCTTATAGCTAATGTGCAAAGATCTGTCCGGATATTGTTTTAATTAAGAAATTCTCTCACTTCCCGGGTTGAGGGACTGATAGAAAAGCAAAATGTCCCACAGAGCCACAGCTCCAGGGGGGAAAGCAGGAAGAAAACAAACATGTCAAGGACACTGGAGCACAGAGATGATATCCGGGGCTCGGGGGCAGCGTAGATTAGCCCAGGGTTAAACTATGGATGATTACATATCAGAGCAGAACACACATTACAGCCTGAGTAAACCTGAGGCTGGAGATTAGCAGAACAGATCTCGGCCTGTATTAATACGTCAGATCCCAGTCTGGGATAAGATGGTGGATGAAAAACTGGATGCACATACACATTATTATATAGACTTCTTTCCTGCTATATTTGACATGTTTTGAGATATTTTCATTTACAAAGAGATATTTACTTTACTTCATAAATATGAATTGATGTTTCCCTTAACCATCATGTGTTCCTAAATTATTATATTTAATACAGTTATTGTTAAACTGAACTGCAAGGCCAAAATAAATTCATATGGATCAGATGTCCTTCAAAGTTTTTTGAGGAAAACATTCCAGGATTTTTCTCCATATAATGGACGTCAATGGGAACCAACGGTTGAACGTCCAAATCAATGCAGTTTCAGAAGAAGAGCTTCAGAGGCTCTGACTGATCCCAGATGAGGAATAGGGCCTAGACAAACCATAATTTAAAAAAAATTAAACGTATATATATTTTAACCTCAAATGTTTTACTTCGGTGTTGTTGTTCTTCACGGCGTATGACGTCCTCATGCGTGACGTAGGTGGAAGTACCGACCCCAGTGCAGAAAAACTCCATCTCGTGCTCCTCCAACTCTAAAATCGCCCGACATCATTTTTTTACCTTTATTTTTGTAAAGGCCGATTGATTTAGTTTTTGCCCGTTCGTTTTAACACTGGGTCGGTACTTCCACATACATCACGCATGACCTTTCCGACGTGAGGACGTCATACGCCGTGAAGAAGAAGAACACAGAAGTCAAACATTTGAGATTTTTTGTAAGAAAATGTCTGGTTTGTCAGGATCAGACCCTATTCCTCTGAGATCGGTCAGAGCCTCTGAAGCTCTTCCTCTGAAACTGCATTGATTTGGACCTTTAGCCGTTGGTTCCCATTAAAGTCCATTATGAGGAGAAAAATCCTGGAATGTTTTCCTCAACTTCATTTCATTTCGACTGAAGAAAGACAGACGTGAACATCTTGGACGAGATGGGAGTGAGGAAATTATCAGGAAATGTTCATTTTGAAGTGAACTAATCCTTTAAGAGCATTTTCGTGCTAACCAATAGCAAATGTAACAACAATACCTACGGTACAAATTCAGTCCGTTACCATCCTACACTTTTGAAATGGTTCTTTATTTATGTCTTCACTTCCTTTTGACAAAAATCCAGGTTCAAAGTGCAACATCTCAGGTAAAGCACCAACTTTTAGTAACATGGTCCCTAGATTTCCTTCAATTTAAAACTCCCACACAGCGATACACTCTCAACAAGCTAAAACCCAGGGAGATGAAGTGCTGCATGAGAGTAGAGGGTTTCAGCGGTCTGTGTGTGTGTGTGTGTGTGTGTGTGTGTGTGAGTTGTGCTCAGAGTGTCAGAACTGCACAGTCTGTCAGTCTGTACCTGTGACAAGACTCTCTGTCTGAGGTTTGCAGACTCACCTGGTATCTGTCAGAATGGTGAGCTTCATCAGAGGAGAGCGGGGACACAACTGGAGACTCGCCCTCACGTTTGATGTGCACTGACAACAGGAGAGACTAGCAAGAGAGAGAGAGAAAGACACACAAAAAACAAGAGAGAGAGGTGAGCAGCCATCCGCTAGACATGGGTGTCATCCACAGAATTGATGGAGCTGTAGCCGGTTAAAAAACATACACACAGACACACACATTCTCACACACACGCACATGTCTGGTGCGCTATCTTTCTGGGGGACTCACCATAGATGTAATGGTTTTTATATTGTACAAACTATATATTTTATCCCCCTACACTGCTCCTACCCCTAAACCTGCCCGTCACACAAACCATTCTGCATTTTTACATTTTCAAAAGAAGTCATCCTGTATGATTTATAAGCCTTTTGAAAAGTGGGGACATCGCCAATGTCCTCATATTTGACCCTCTCCTTGTAATACCTATGTCATACCCATGTCATTAACACACACACACACACATACACACACACACCCCCCCCCACACACACACGTTTGCGTAGTGGTTTAATGCATAATGGCGTAATGGTTTTTTTACTGTATAAACTGTATAGTTTATCCCTCTACACTGCCCCTGTCCCTAAACCTACCCATCACAGGAAACATTCTGCATTTTTACTTTCTAAAAAACCTCATCCTGTATGATTTATAAGCCTTTTGAAAAGTGGGGACATGGCCAATGTCCTCATATTTCACCCTCTCCTTGAAATACCTATGTCATACCCATGTCATTATACACATTTGTGTCCTCATATTTCACAAAAACATGCCCCCACACACACACACACACACACACACACACACACACACACACACACACACACACACACACACACACACACACACACACACACAACAACAACTCCAAAACCGGTGTGTTGAAACAATGTAACTGATGTGAACAAATGCTGACAGATAACCATTAACTGCCACTTCGGCTTCAAACTATGTGTGTTGACAGGACATCAGTGTTTAAAGTAATGGATGCTTTGACAGAGGAATAGAGAAAAAGCAGGACACTAGACGGCATGACAGGACACTTTGATCACCTATAAACACACCGCCATGTGCTGGGAGACGTAACCGGCCTGTCCTTCTGAAAACCTAATTGACTTAATTTCTCAAATGACTGAGGAAAGGGGGAAGGGGGAAATACTGCTTACTTTCCCGGGAGTCTTGATCTCCGTCCTGCTTTTATGAGGCGGCTATAAAATATTTGTATTTACAATCTGCTCTGATTAATCAGAGTGAGAGGAGGTGTAGCTGCTTTAGTGGCTGACAACTGTAATCTAATATTAATATGTGAAAAATGGCAGCCTCTCTCTATGGGGACAGTAAATTAGACATTATGCATGGCTCCTTATGCCTTTGAATCGCAAGGTCAGGAAACAATTTATTTGTGATCTCAAAACCTTTGGAGCTCGGGGAATACAGAGTGTGCCAGAGAGCGAGTAAGTGTGCTAAGTGTTTACATGAGTCTACTGTATCTAGTGTATGTGATGTTTCATTGTCCAATGAGAAATGATAACACATGAACAGCTCGTTTAGTGCATCTGACTTGAAGATGTTATAATAAATAAAATGGTTAAAAAATAATGCATGTTATGATAAAGGTTATACACCGCTGTTCAAAAGTTTGGGTTTGGTAAGATTACTTTTTTTTCAACAAAGGCTGCATTTATTTGATCAAAAATACATCTAAAACACAGAATGTTTTGCATCATTGCTCCAGTCTTCGGTGTCACGTGATCCTTCATAAATCATGCTGATTTGGTGCTCAAGAGACATGTATTAATATAAACTGAGACATTTTTTCATTATTATTTGACGAAAAGAAAGTTCAAAAGAATATTTTGTAACATTATAAGGGACAGATTTACTAACAGCTTGGGCTGACGCAACCCTCCTTTTGGCATTAAAAAACTAAAGACATGCACGCGCTGAAAAATGTGTGCTAAAAAGGCGTGGACAGAGTTATTTAAGCGGCTGATGTATTTGTAGGAGTTTCCCATTCAGGCGCAAAATTTATGGGAGGAGAATATTTAAATGAATCAAGTAAGTTGATTTTTAAGGTTTGCGCTTGTCAATTTACTAATGTTTGCGCTATTATTTACCACCCAAAAATGTTTTAAACCAGAAGGTAACTGGTAGATTGTGTTGGTCATTATGGAAACGTCCGTGTTCATTAATTTGCGTGTCGTCAGTAGATCACACACAGAACTGTCCACTCCCACCGGCGCTTTTATGCCATTGTGCTCACACTAATCTTCCCTGTTTAGTAAATCTGATCCTACACTGCAAAAAATGCATTTCTTACTTAGTATTTTTGTCTTATTTCTAGTCTAAATATCTAAAAAATTCTTACATCAAGAAACATTTACTATACAAGATTGTATTGGCTAGATGGTTTTGTTACATGCATGGCATGCCCAAAGTAGATGTTTTTTTTATTATTAAAACAACTTTAATTGTTATTAGCAGATCCTCAGCCCAAGCACATGCTCTACACTTCACCACAATGGTAACGTCCAAAAACACTAACATAACATACTTTTAAATAACAACAAAACAAAACATTAAACATTACAAAGTCTCTCCATTTTCTCATCTCGTTAGAAATGCATAAAATAGCACTTTATTTAAACATTTACTCTCCAAATTCAGCCCATTTGCAAAGCATGATGGGAAGTGAAAGTCCTGTTTGTTCGGCTTACTTGATTGAATCATGTTATTTCAAAATAAACACATCAAGTTATGTCAAAGAGTAACGGTTTTAAGTCAGTTTAACATGACTCAATTACATTTGAACCAGAAACCTGATATAATGGTGTTAAATCAATATGAATTGCTTAAATAAAGTGATATTTTTTTGAGTGTAGACAAGCAAATTTAATTGTCTTGTTTTGGGAAAAAATAACTCAAAATGAACAGAGTTTTTGCTTAAAATAAGCTAAATAATCTGCCAGTGGGGTAAGAAAAATAATGTTGTTTTAAGATTATTTTTCTTACCCCACTGGCATATTATTTAGCTTATTTTAAGCAAAAACTCTTTTCATTTTGAGTTATTTTTTCCCAAAACAAGACAATTACTTTTGCTTGTCTAGTAAATACTTCTTGTTTTAAGAATTTTTTGATATTTGAACTAGAAACAAGCAAAAAATACTAAGTAAGAAAAGCATTTTTGGCAGTGTATATGTGTTTACTGCCACTTTTGTATTAATTTCTTCTATAAAAACCGGTAGTGTACCATCCTAAAAAGTTTACGTTTCAAAATACTTTAATAATATTTAGCTATCTATACTAGTGACGCCAAGTTAAAATAAAATAATTGACATCCAATCATTTAGATGATGTTTAAATCCCTCAAATTCCTCTAAAATACCTAAAAAGTCAATTTGCACACTGACGTGCACCAGCAGTGGCAGCGCTGCAGATGTTAGCATGATAACTATGCCGCCCGCCTACCACCGTTGGCCTTCGCCCCGTTGGATTAGGAGCCGCACAGACTGGCATGGAGTCGCTATGGCAATGGCGGCTTGAGAGAGGGGTGAAGACGGGCCGGGGTTAATCCCCTTTAGAACTAGAGAGTTGGGCCTGATCTGCCTGCTTACGGTCTTTTAAAGGAAAAGCATGGACCCCCTCCACCATCCTAGCTAGCCTCTTCATTTTCCACACACTCCTACTGAATACTAAGTGTGTGCTATAGCATGCTCAGTCACGCCTCACACGGCCTGTTCTCTAACCCGCTCCCATGTCTTCTGGATCCCATGTTTTTTCCCATATTCTCCAACTGCGGGTCCGAACCAAAGGGTTTGCCCTCTGAAACGAAGGACAATCATGCATAAGATGGCACGTTTATCGCCATTCTTGTTGAATTGTTCGTTTCTTCACCAAGAAATATGCATTTATTCTGGGACAAAGTAAAATAGATATTTCAAAAAGTCTACAGAACACTGTAGTCAATGCAAGGTCTGCATTGCTGACATTTGCAAAGGTTCAAGGCATCATTAAAATCTGTAAACTGAATGTGAAATATGCCTGACGTGTCGCAATACTCTTCACTGACAATGTCATATCATCCTGTAATTTCTTCCTCTTCAAAGTTATGGTATATTCATGCTTAAAGCACAAATGACAATGCTTTCGTTATTTACTCACCCTTACTTGTATGACTTTCTTTCTTTTGTGGATATTTTGTAGAATGTTTTTATTTTTTTGTTCATTGTAAGGGCAAAAAAACTAACAAAATGCAACATTTTTGAAAAATATTTAAGATGAGGGTGAATAAATGGTGACAGAAGTTTCATTTGTGGGTGAACTATCCGTTTAACATCCTTGCTGGAAATGAAATACAACTGTTTATAGCGCATTAAAACTCTGTAGTGAATCTTGTTGTGATTGCACTACATAATTCAATTGATGTGGATGGAAATTTAATTAGGGAAATACGCTTGGCCTCTTCCTCCTTTTAAGACAATGACACTAAAAAACATTGGTATCGTTTTCCATGTCCAGGTCTTTTGAATAAGCAGTCAGGAAACATTGAAAGCAGTAAGTAAATTACTGCAGGAAATAAAGGCAGAAGTTCGCGGCCGCTCTATTTCATAGAGATACACAAGACTCGCTGAACATCTTTGTCTAGAAAACAGAGCTCTAATTGCCATTAATTGTGGCTGAGCCTATCAGTGAGCATAATGATTTAAAATGGCTCCACGGTGGTGGCCATCTTACCTTCGGTGTGCCTGGAGCCGCATTGATGTCCTTGTGTGATGGGTTCTTGCTGTGGGGGGAAAAAGACACTGTGAGAGATGGCTATAACCAATAAAATGCTTCAGATGGCTATAACCAACACGTGATCAAAATATGGAAACCATTTGCAAAATGTTGGAATCAACCATAAAAAAACACTTTTTAACCACTCTTCTGAATATCAAGGTCAATGTCTCTCAATGGTGCTTTCGCGCCGAATCGATGAGACTTGCATTGACTCAAAATGCCCATTGAGGAGGACAAGTCCACAGCTGACGTGCTCTGATGTTACCTTTAATGTAATGTGATGTGCGAGCGCAACTTGTTGGAATGATGGCTGATTTATTTTGATCATGTGTCACAGCACTGGCTATAAACCCATCACCTTTTAGACTGAACAGAAACTGCGATCTGTCATTTCGAAAAGATGTAACTTTTGTCCCCTAAGGAACCGGACCACATGTGTCTCCTCCATCAACACTCACTTTAGCTCAGTCACGTTGAGCGCTCCCCTGTTGGCCTCACTTAGGACCCGAATGGGCCTTCGAGAGGACAGCTGAGACAAAAGAGAACAAAGCCACACAAATCACACTTTTAATCATCTGGAGATGGAAAACGGGGGGGAAAAATCGAGAGCAGTTTCAAACCCATCCTCTACGCCACTCAATCCAGGCAGCCCTGGGTCATGCTGTATTTGAAACAATTACTGTCCAAAAGTACGACTGCTAAGCAGATTTGGGTTATAATTTTTTTATTGAAGTAATCATTCTCATGGATGTTTCCATCCAGACCTGATCCCCCCCCCACCGCAACCCTCCCGCAGTTAGACTAAGGCAGAAGGGAATAAATGATTTTGCGGTTATTTGATTTGTCAGTGAAACGCCTTGGGCACTTAGGACTTTGAAATATGTTGAGGACAATGCACTGGCTTGTAAACATTGTATTAAAGAGGAAGAGAATGGCAGAGAGGGAGAAAAAAGGGTGGGGGGCGACTCCTTCTTGAGTCTGGCGGGTGGATTGTACATCGAATCTTTGCCTTGTGGACATTGTGGATTGAGGATGACTGATTGGAAGACAGGAATTATTAAACGGGGCGGCTAAAGCATCCACCGACAATAGGGAAAGACATATCAAATCGGATTCCTCTCTGAAACATTAATATCTTTCCTGCCATCTCTCTTTCCATTGCTTTCTTTTTTGTCTTTTTCCCTCTGTCTGCCTGTTTCCTTGTCTGAATCTCGTTTAGAGCCTCATAGATTGGTCACTGCTCACTCTCAGAAAAAAAGGTACAATGCTGTCACCGGGGCGGTACCCTAAGGTACAAAAGTGAAAAGGCACATCTTTGTACCTTACTAACCCCTAATAGTACGTATTAGTACATTAGAAGGTACATATCATTACTTTTAGAGTGCATATTAGTACCTTTTCGGTTTTGTACCTTAGGGTGCCCCCCGTCGACAGCATTGCACCTTTTTTTCTGACAGTGCTGGTGTTTATGAAGCAGTCTGATGATGACCTGAAAAAACAATGACTGGGTAACATCATCCTGTCATGTCTGTTTTAAATCATGCATTCACAACCAGAGAGACGCTTTCACTGGAACTGAATTAGTCTGAGAGTCTGAGCCAGCGGGTGTACTTGTCACCGGACAAAAGAAAAGGAGCAAAGAGCAAAAGAGAACATGGATCCTATTTGTGTTCATTTAGATTTGAAAAAGATGAGCAGTTCCTGCTCTGACAGATGGAGTACAGTGTGTGCACTGGCTAAAGAGGCTCAAATGTAACGAATGACAGGTGAAGGCGGGGTTTGGTGCTTTGCCCCGCCCCTCCACTCAGGTAATAAGCCTGAAGCCCGCCTTTTCTGCAGTCAACATGATTGATCTGACAGCCAGGGGAGGAAAGAAAGAGAAGGCGACAGAGAGAAAAGATGAGACAGAGGAGAAGAAAGAGACAACACAAATCAGGAACCAGGCCTTGAGAGGGGATAAATTGCCCTATCGGTGGCAGAGCGCTGTTTGCGAGATAATAAACAGACTCCTCGGCATCATAAATCCGCCCAGCGTGGCACGGTGAATCTCGGTGACCTCACACATCTCCTCATGTCAAAAAAAACAACACTAAGATACACTCCATACCCCGTAGCGCTCTAAATGCCCCCTTTGCACTCATTGTATGGCCTAGTATCTCAAAACACTCTTTCCCCATAGTGGGACATGCATGGAAGGCCAATGGCAGAAAAACACTCTATACTACTTTAGAGATGCCACGCAGACCCTGAACTATAGGACCTGAGGGATATTATGTAATGGTAGGTATATGGAGCACACGAGTTAAGGCCTGTGTGCAAATGCATAAATCAGGATGGATTTCTGCAGTGAAAATACTGGAATTTTAAACGGACCTTCAGGCAAGATTCTGTGTACTCAAATTAAACAAAAACTGAATGAGATGCGTGAATTTGAGATGTTACACTATAAGGTAGAGGGTTGAACATTTTTGATGCCTAGGATCCAAAAAAAACACCTCTTTGCAAAGAACCTGTGGTAGGAAAATGGCCGTAAGGGTGATATTGCCAATCATCTTGACGTTGTATACAAAAGGAATTATTAAAATATCTTACTTTTTAATAAAGAATAATATAATATTTTAAAATAATTATTAAAGTGATAGTTCACCTAAAAATGAGTGTGATGTTTATCTGCTGACCCCCAGGGCATCCCAGATGTAGGTGTGTTTGTTTCTTCAGGAGAACACAAAGGAAGATTTTTAACTCAACCGTTGCTCGTATAATGCCTGTCAATGGGGTGTATTTCTATGAGAGTAAAAACACACAGACATATGAATCCATATTAAACCCTGTGGCTCGTGACGACACATTGATGTCTTAAGACACGAAATGATCGGTTTCTGCGGAGGTAAAATCATTTTTTACCTCCGTCCTTTGGATGAGATGTCAAACCGAGGTCCTGACTCTCTGTGGTCTTACCCCTCGTAAAAGACTAGGGGTGTAACCCCGGTGTCCTGGCCAAATTCCCCTGATTGGCCCTTACCAATCATGGCCTCCTAATAATCCCCATCCCCTGAATTGGCTCTATCACCCTCTCTCCTCTCCACCTATCGCTGGTGTGTGGTAAGCGCACTGGCGCCGTTGTACTGTGGCTGCCGTCGCATCATCCAAGTGGATGCTGCACACTGGTGGTGGTTGAGGAGAGACCCCTGACATGAGTGTGAAGCGCTTTGGGTGTACAGTTGTACATTTGAAAGCGCTATATAAATGCCTCATTCATTCATTCATTCAAATACAACACTATGTACAATAGCCGTCCCCGCGCCATCACTTCCACTGGGTGAGGTCAAATTATACGATATGGCGTAGAGATATACGCAAGAGATAACTTAAGATACGCCATATGGTGTACATTTGACCTCACTTGCCGGAAGTGATTGCGTGGTTGTGACTTTGTATATAGTGTTGTATTTGAGGTAAAAAATGATAGAAATACTGTTGGGTTTCTTGCAGAAACCGATTGTTTCGTGTCTTAAGACATAAATGTGTCGTCACGAGCCTCAGGGTTTAATATGGATTCGTATGTCTGTGTGTTTTTTACTCTCATAGAAATACACCCCATTGACAGGCATTATACGAGCAACGGTTGAGTTAAAAATCTTCATTCAAACCATCACATTTTCATTTTTGGGTGAACTATCCCTTTAATTATTCAAAATTATTTATATAGTCTATTTCTATTTTCTATATAGTACAGTATGAATTTCCCAAATACTCAGTTTAAAATGATTCACAGTGTTTCCCAGTCTTCAAAATCCCACAGAAACTCCACACTCCGGACAAACCAAGCTTTCCCATTCCTCTTTCGCAGCCAAATTCAGCTAGACTGAGAAGAGGGAGCGAGAGAGAGAGCTGGTGAAAATTGAATAAATGCCAGTCGACAGTTGGGGGGTTGTAAGCTGGAGATAAAGATTGCTTTTCGTGTCGTTTGCCACCCGGATCTCCCTCGCTCCGCTGGAGGCAAATTGATTACGTGGAGAGGTTGGGAAAGGGTGGGGGAATATGTAGATTGCTGTGGCCCTCAGAGCAGGCAGACGGGTAAAGGGCATGATGGATTTCCATTTCCATACATGAAGAGCGGAGGACGAGTTAGGAGAGGGGGCACGGCGATACGGCCACAGGGGAGGAAGAGAGAGGGGAGTGTGTCGGCGGGCTCCAATCTCACACACACTCACCCGCATCCACTCAGACATCTGCCTAATGCTACATCTTAAATAGCTTTCCCCATTTTACATGCACTCAAGTCTCATTTGGTGCAGAATGAAACGCTATCATTAAAGGGAGATTTACTACAAATTGCCACAAATTCGCCATGTCACTTCCAATGATCTGTGTGTGCTAGCATGTGTTGAGCGGAGCCCCGGCTGGGAGGAAGTATACAGGGAAGGAAGACGCCAGCAGTTACCCAGAGTCCCACACTGATAGAAGGAGCACCAACAAAGCAATGCTGTGACTGCTCTGTGTACTTCAGGATTGCCTCGATTGTGTCCGATATTGTGGGGCTGCGCAACATATCGAAATATCGCAACTGTTTATATCGCAATATGCATATCACAACGGCACGAGATATCTGAATGATTTTAATAGGCTACTTCAACAATGTGAAAGTGTGTACGTTTTAGGTCAAAGCTGCAACGCATATAGCAGAGAATTGACTGGGCACACGACTTTTACTTATGTAATAATAATAATAATTAATAATTCGTTACATTTATATAGCGCTTTTCTAGGCACTCAAAGCGCTTTACATGGAAGGGGGAATCTCCTCAGCCACCACCAATGTGCAGCATCCACCTGGATGATGCGACGGCACCCATATTGCGCCAGAACGTCCACCACACACCAGCTGATTGGTGGAGAGGAGACCGAGTGATGAAGCCAATCAGGATAAGGGGATTATTAGGAGGCCATGATGGACAGGGGCCAATGGGCAAATTACACCCCTACTCTTTATCGAAGGACATCCTGGGATTTTTAACGACCACAGAGAGTCGGGACCTCAGTTTAACGTCTCATCCGAAAGATGGTGCTCTTTGACAGTATAGTGTCCCCATCGCTATACTGGGGTGTTAGGACCCACACAGACCACAGGGTGAGCGCCCCCTGCTGGCCTCACTAACACCTCTACCAGCAGCTCCTGGTTTTCCCAGTTGGTCTCCCATCCAGGTACTGACCAGGCTCAGCCCTGCTTAGCTTCAGTGGGAAACCAGTCTTGAGCTACAGGGTGATATGGCTGCTGGTGGCTGATATGTGACTTGCTTGATGTTAAAAAGATTTATTAAACGCAATCAACAACGTCGCTTGTGTCTGACACACACACCGAACATGCACAAGTCGCATCTCTGACAGCTTGTGATCCCTTCAGTTCAGTTTCGTGTCTGCATTACATTCGCAATTATATTTTTTGTTTGTTTACATTGATGTTAAAATGATATTGTCAGATTTGTGACATTAATTTTTGCTAAAACGATACTGGTCATTTCACAAGTTGTAGCGATGCTTTCTTTTCCCAGAAATAATGTGAAACACATAAATGGTAATATTCTCAGTAAAAAAAATAATAATAATACATTTAAATAGATTTTACACACTAATTGCAATATCATCTCGCAAATTGAATATCGCATTATTTAACAAGGTATCACATATTGTATTTTTCTTCAATATCGCGAATGTTCGCTAATGCAAATGTTGTGAATCCCATTTTAATTAATCATTTTAATTAACAGATAACAACAACATTTGTAATACTACTAAACCATGGCAAAATTCCCATGATGACCAACACCATGATCTAACCACATACTATGCGGTAAATTGTTAATTTTTACGATTGCTTGTTTTATTTTATTATCAAGCTGCATGCCTTAAAAGATATTCTGAAGAATGTTTCAACTGTTTTGTTCATTTAATGAACGTCAATGGGGACCGAAACAACATCGGACACCATTACATTTCATTGTATGGATAAATCAATTTTTTCAAGAATATCTTCTTTTGTGTGGCAAAATGCATACAAAATTTGGAACAACATGACAGCGAATAAATTATGATAGAATATAAATGCAAATGACACTATCCTTTTTGAACATAAAATGTGTGATTTAGACAAATTGTGCAGCAATTTAATCATGGGCAAACAAAATATGTGACACTGGACCACAAAACCAGTCATAAGGGTAAAGTGAATAAATTGAAAGCTGAATAAATAAGCTTTTCATTGATGTATGGTTTGATAGGACAATATTTGGTCCGAGACTATTTGAAAATCTGGAATCTGAGGGTGCAAAAAAAATCAAAATATTGAGAAAATCTCCTTTAAAGTTGTCCAAATGAGGTCTTCAGCAATGCATGTTACTAATAATAATACATTTTGATATATTTACAGTAGGAAATTAACAAAATATATTCATGGAACATGATCTTAATATACTAATAACTTTTGGGATAAAAGAAAAATCTATGATTTTGACCCACACAATGTATCGTTGGCTATTGCCACAGATATACCCGTGAGACGCAGGACTGCTGAAGAGCTCCAGGGGTCACATATTTGAGTATGTCTAGGACAAGGGGTAACAGAATCATTTAATTCAGTATTCTTCTGATTCTACTCACCTAAATCTCTCAATCGCAAACAGCCTAATTTCTTATTTACTCTCCTATCCTAAATCAGTATAAAGCGATCGGACTACCTATAGCTCAGGAAAATAACTCTCTTGGCTATAAGCAGGGGTTAAAAGGAGTGCAGGAAAGGCTAAATCACGGGCCTGTAATGTCGAACGCGGCATCCAACCCTGACAGACCGGGAGCAATGATGCAATTTCCTTAAATAACCACCGCCATCAAACAGGCAGAGGCCCAGAGCCATGTCAGTGTCCACAGTCACTGCCCGCAGGGGAGGCCGGCCCACTGCCCTTTATTAATTATTAAAAGATAACTCCTCAGCGCCGTGTGATGGATAACACTCGTGCAGGAAAGACATCCTGCTGAGAATTAATATCTCCCTCTCTCTTTCTCTCTGTATCCCCGTTTGAAGCCCAGCAGTATAATCTATTAAAAACGAAAAGGGGGATACACAGCAGGAGGTCTACGACATGTCTGTGACCTATAGATTCAAACGGCATTGTTTCTTGTAATGGCTAATGTTCCTTTCGAGCTTACAGAGTGAGACTTCCCGTCTGGGCGGACAGTAGATGAGGACACAGTGCTTTAACCTGGTCAAGTTGATGTACCAGCAGCAGGGTCCTGGGCCATTGCTCCAGGCTGTGGATGAATGATGGGTACCGTGCAGGATCTCTGTGATCATCTCACCATGTTAACCTGGCCACATGAAAGGCCTAAGCGCATTTGGGATGATGGATGACGGGGAAAAGCACCTGTTCTGCTGCTGCCTTACACCAGTAGCAGGTGTCCTCACTGCCAGTGTTGGGAAAAGTTACTTTGAAAAGTAATGCATTACAATATTGCGTTACTCCCTTAAAGAGTAACTAACTGTGTTACTAACACTGAAATAAAAAAATTAAATAAATAAGTTACCTTGATGCCTTAAAATTTTGAATTCATTGAAATTACAATTTTGAGTTAATACAATGAACATTTTTAAGAAGCGACAACCTTTATTCAAATATTATTAAAAGATTTTGTAAGCATATTGGGTAATTGTGTGTGTTTTATTTGTGATGACGCTGTAAAAAACATGATTTATCAAATTTTTTATGTGGTTTAGATACAATAATATTTTGAGTTTCTATTTATTAAACCAATTTCCTTCATTGTATCAATTCAACATTTTTAATTTCAATAAAGTCAAAATTTTAAGGCAACCAGGTTACTTACTTTTTAAGTTAAACCAACAAAAACCAAAAAATTTTTTTACAGTGTAGTTACTTTACTATATATATATATATATATATATATATATATATATATATATATATATATATATATATATATATATATATATATATATATATATATATATATATATATATATATATATATATATATATTAAACAAAAAACAGTTTTATTTTTGAGCAAATGTAAAGACCCTTTTACACCAAGAGTGAACTAATAAGCCTCGGATAACACTTACTTCACCAATAAAGACAAAAGTAATTTTTGCGTATGGTTTTTGAATAATTTAAGATCAGCAGCAAGTACATTGGTCAATAAAGTGAGATTGAATGCATACAAATATTTGATATTTATTTAATTTTTTAATTTTTTGATATTTATTTAACATTTAATGATTGTAGGTGTGCATTTCACAGATGTTATTGATATTGAGGAATACTGAATCCTTTTTTTGTGCAAAGGAGATTAGTAAATGCACGCTCACATTTAGCCTAGAATTACAATAACCATCGTTTACACACAACGACTCCATACTTACGATTTTGGGATATTACAATATATGGGACAAGAGAGCTGTCAGTCACAGTCTAAATAATGCTGGGTTAAAAAAAACTCAAGTTGGGTTGAAAATGGACAAACCCAGAAATTGGGTTGTTTGAATGGGTCCATGCACTGGGTTCAAACAACCCAATTTCTGGGTTTGTTCATTTTCAGCCCAGCATTTTTTAGAGTGCAATAAATGGGAAAACAAAGTAACTTGCTTTACTTATTTAAAAAAGTTACTCAGATATTTTGTTGTAAATTTTAAAAGTAATGCATTACTTTACTAGTTACTTGAAAAAGTAATCTGACTACATAACTCAAGTTACTTGTAATGAGTTACAGCCAACACTGCTCACTGCTGATTCTCAGACCAAACTCTAATGGGAGGGACAGCAGCCAATGCGCTTCATTTGTTTGAGAGACGGTGACAAGAACAGATGGAGCTGTCAGAAGACGGCAGGTATAGATGTGCGAGTCTACCTGATGTGCATGTGGGTGAGCCGCTCCATCTCCTGCTCCATGTGCTCCTGTAGTTCTCCTGGACGCAGCAACACCTGACAGATGGGGCAGATGGGAGCCTGACTGTCATAGAGCGACACCTTCTTCTTACCTGAGAGAAAAACAGAAAGATAGAGAAAGATGAGGTTTATTTATCATCATAAAACAAAATTGTAGACAATACTAAACATTCAAGTTGCCTTGAATCCTTGTTCATCAGAGCCAGTGTTAATCAAAACCAAAACTATTAAAGGGGTGTTTGCATGCGATTTCACTTTTTTAACTTCAGTTAGTGTGTAATGTCGCTGCTTGAGCATCAACAGTATCTGCAAAGTTACAGCGCTGAAAGTTCAATGCAAACGGAGATATTGTCTTTTAAAGTTATGGCAGTTTATTGCCTACAAAAATGGCCGGTTTGGACTACAACGAGCTTCTTCCTGGGTTGGTGACATCATAAACCCTTGCTAGTCTCCGCTGATGTGACTTCTGCCCGTAATGGGAAGGGGCGTGGCGTTTCCGGCAACCTGTGCTTGGCACTTCAGCCAATAAAAATACAGGAAACTACATTTGGCCATCTGACCAATCCAAGATCATTGCGTTTTTCAGAGGGATGAGCTTCATAGAAGCAGGAAGCAAACGAGCCGTTCAAAGGACAGACAGCGGTGTGAAATAAAGGGAGAATAGAAGAAAAATACGGCGTAAAAAAAAAGAAAAAAGGAAGAAGTATTAAGACATGTTATACTGCGCTCCATTAACACAACCAAGCCTAGGAAAAAAACACGGAACGACCCCTTTAATAATTGTAAGTGAAATGTGAAATCCGAAATAAAAAAATATTGTATGAAACACTTAAACAAACCTTGGTAACTAATTGAAATAAGTTGAACTAAAACTAAAATTGAAATAAATCTAAAGCTAAATAGAACCATTAATAACACAAAAAATAATAAAACCAAATTATTATAACTAAATTAAAATAATAAATGTGTTAATAAATACTGTAATACAAACTATATATACTACATACTGTAATATGATGATACTATTATAGTACATCATTTCAGGATTGAGTCCAGAGTACATTGTGTCCTTATCCCATTCATCCTCTCACTCTCCTCAAATATATCCTATTCACCATCACAAAAGAGGCAGACTATCCCCAAATTATAATTTTAAAGTAATTACATTTTTAGGGAAATCACATAAGAACACGGTCGCATTGGCCAAGTTTATATACTGTAAACTCTAGAAAAAAAGGTACAGTGCTGTCACTGGGGCGGTACCCTAAGGTACAAAAGTGAAAAGGTATATATTAGTACTTTAAAAGTGCATATTAGTACATTAAAGGTATATAGTAGTACCTTTTAGGTGTTGTACCTTAGAGTACCGCCCCAGTGACAGCACTGTACCTTTTTTTCTGACAGTGTATAGTCCATTTGGAGATGAGCACGGGTCAGATGAGTGCTCAAAGTCTTTTTTCTCTCTTCTCTTTGGACTGTGTGGATTAAGTGGCTCAGATTTCTCCGGTCTCCTGTTCCCTCATTAAACCAGATCCAGCTCCACACAGACAGTTACGCCGCTGAGCTTGTGACACTTCAGCTGTATCTTCACACACGCTTATCAACTCACCAATGGACAACATTTCATCAGACGCTGTAATACAGAGAACCACTAATCTCAGTTATTGTGAAATGCACTGTGAATTTAACAATACGGCCGACTTCAATACGACTTCAAGCCTTATGAGCGCTGATGATTTGGAATCTTTTTATAGTACATTGAAATAAACACAAAACAAGCAGGCATGTGTACGTGCATTCACATCTGAACACATGGCTGTGTTTATTTTTTGTGAAAGTCCATCCGTGTGGGTGTGTGTGTGTATCGAGGCGGCCTGTGAGTAACTAACACATCTTTCGTATGTGAATTATCTAACGTGCGGCTCTGTAAATGAGCGAAAAAATATTTCCTGTTTCACTCTGCTATCTCCTCATCTCTCAGATCTGGAACTAGCCAATCAAAGCGCCTATTTTTAGCCCTCTGGGACAATAGATCCTCCCTCAAACAGGATATCCTGGATGAACTCACTGTTACCGACAGACTGCAGCTGTAAGCAGCTGTTCTGCTTACCTAACTCACAAACAGGACGTGAGGAAATCACATTTTGGAAATGTGGAAGTTCTCTGAGATGTACACTGTAAAAAAATATTGTTGGTTTAACTTTAAAAAAACCTAAGTAACCTGGTTGCCTTAAAATTTTGATTTTATTGAAATAAAAAATTTGAGTTGATTCAATGAAGGAAATTGGTTTAATAAATAGAAACTCAAAATATTATTGTATCTGAACCACATAAAACATATGATAAATCATGAAAATAGCACTATTTGGCATGTTTCACTGCGTCATTAGAAATAAAACACACACAATTACCCTATATGCTTACAAAATCTTTCAATAATATTTGAATAAAGGTTGTCGACTCTCAAAAATGTTCATTGTATTAACTCAATTTTTTTATTTCAATGAACTCAAAATTTTAAGGCAAGCAGGTAACTTATTTTTTAAAGCTATACTGTGTAACTTTTTTAGTTTATTCTTAGCTAAAAACACTTAGTTCTTTCAAAAATATATGTGCTCATTAATGTATATTTACTTCTTTCGAGTAATAAAGTATTCTCGTAAGTTTATAATATGCCATTGAAAATACATACGGGTGAGGGTTCGAATGCCGGTCGCCATGTTGCCCCTCACTCTTGAAAGTACAGTAGCCAAAGAGGGACATACCCGTAAATTCAAGCTTCGCCTTTCGCGTTTTTACACTCGATGGCACCGTGTCGAATGTGAAGAGGGGGATTGCCATGTTAATCTTGGACTAAATCAGCCACCGTAGGAGTTAAAACGAAATCGTAATTGAGAAGAACTGAAACTAATATTCACTGGAGACCTTTACACCGCTAGATGGGGGAAAATATCACACAGTGTAGCTTTAAATAATTTTTACAGTGTAGATCCTTCACTAGCATTAGCTGTCTTCAGATAATGGGAATGTTTAATGCTCATGCAAAACGTACTGTCACAATGTTTCTAGGGTGTTCTGAGTGGTTTTCAGGACGCTGTTATGCAGTTTCTAGGGCGTTCTGGTTGGCTGATAAAGATCAAAGATTTTCTGACTGGTTGATAACGTGTCGCTATAAGGTTGCTAGGATGTTCTTAGTGGTTGCTAGTTCAAAAGAGCTTTGGTTAACAGTGCTAAAATACAGTGTTCACGTCTTGCTCTTTTATCACTTCTCTTATAACATTTTATTCGATGTGCTTAACGGACAAAGTTGTTCAAAACGGTTTCCATTGCACACAGGGAAGCAGCAGATCCACCATGTCCAATTATCAAAGTGTGTAACAAACATCTGATGTTTTCAGTTTGCTTCGAATGTCTGGGAGGCAACTATTGATCTGTTGCAGTAGGGGTTAGTGAGCATCTTTTCTCGAGATGATGAGGTAACTTGAGGGCAGGTTGCAAACAGATGTACAAACACACACACACACACACACACACAGAAGTGGGGCTGTAATCCCGATTCTTCTCTCTACATAAAGCCCTAGGCTCAGTATGAGCCCGTCCTTGACTTCAGAGGGCACTGTTGTGTTTGTCTTCACATGATGTGTTTTGTCTTGTTTCTAGTCCAAACATCTAAAAATTCTTAAAACAAGAAGTATTTACCAGACAAGCAAAAGTAATTGTCTAGTTTTGGTGAAAAATAGCTATCTTAAAACAACATTATTTTACTTACCCCATTGGCAGATTATTGTGCTTATTTTAAGTAAAAACTCTTCATTTTGAGTTATTTTTCCCAAAACAAGACAAAGATACTAAATAAGAAATGCATTTTTTTGCAGTGAATATAAAACCCTTTTTAGGTGCCAAAATGGTTCTTTCTTGTCATTATAGAACCTTTTTAGCATAAAAAGGCTCAACTCCAAAGAACCGTTTATGCTAAAAGGTTCTATAATGAAAAGAAAGAACCCTTTTGGCACCTAAAAAGGGTTTTATATTCACTGCAAAAAAATGACTGGTTAAAAGTGGGGTAAGTGTTATTTCAAAACCGTTTTAGAAAAAGGACTCGGGCCGAGTGGAATAACAAACTTGTAGCCAATCAGCAGGCGAGGGGCGTGTCTACTAATGATGGTGAGAAGAGCGCTCGCTCTCGCTCTGTGCACGTCATTATACAAAACACACGAGTCACTCATGCCGAGAACTAGCCTAATATATCCTGCTTTTGCTTGACTATGCTCGTGTGTCATGTTCGCTTGTTTGTCCATTTGCGATCGTATTGTGGCTCACTTCAGCGATGATAAAGACCCGTTCATTTCCACACCGTATGGAGCATCTAAATCTCCTCCCTGTTTCAAGATCAGCTCACAAAATGTGTCCGGCAGGTAAGATACTATACTCCTAATATATGTTTGTTTCCTCTTTTCATGATCTATATAACCCATCCGGTCATAATTGTAATATGTCGTTAGCTGGACTGTCGGCTCATGTTCTTTCGAGTTGTTCATGAGAACGGTTCGTGTTTTTGTGATGAATGGACTTTTTCATTGAATATTCGACCTGGATTAGTTACACACAGATTCTGCTACAGTCGTTGCCTGGGATACGTATATGTGGGGCAGAGCTATCACAATAGGGCCGAGACCCTTTTTGGGGGTAGGGGCGTGTGTGTTTTGGTGATTTGAAATATCAACAACGGTTACCAGATAGCACCTACCCCACCTTTAGAAGGGTTCTGTAACCTTTTAGGGGTTCCAAATACGTAGTGCCGATAGAACCTTTTCTTATAAAAGTGTATGCACACACATACTAACGCAGACAAACATGCGCGTAAACATGCGTAAACGCTCTCTCACACACGCGCATACACACGGCAAAGTCCCTCTGGGGGAACATATCCTCAGCTCACATATTGGCCTGTCAGAAGTATTTCCTGCAAGAGCACAGATTGATCCGTGAGGAGCTAGCAGGGTCAGTGTTAGCATCCCAAAACTCCCCTCCCACCCCCATACATCTCTCCACCTCCTCCTCCTCCCTCTCTTCTCCTCTCCTCTCTTCTCCCAGTCACGCGTGCCTACGCATCCCCATCCCCTATTCTCCAGCTCCACTACTTAACGGCCCCACACTCTGGACACTTTAAGTGACTTTGAAAAATAGGTAATCGATTACAATTCTGTGTGTCTCTGTTTCTCTCACCACCCTTTTCTCACTCGCCCCTCTCCCCTTCCTCCCTGTCTCTGTCCAGCAACATCCTGCACATCTATTTCTCATTTTCTGGCCCTTTATTTGTTTTCCGTGCTCTCCTCTGTCTTATCTCCTCTCACCT
This sequence comes from Pseudorasbora parva, assembly GCF_024679245.1. NCBI lineage: Eukaryota > Metazoa > Chordata > Actinopteri > Cypriniformes > Gobionidae > Pseudorasbora > Pseudorasbora parva. Next base: position 3,815,321 of record NC_090180.1, read on the forward strand.
ATTTCTTTTTTTCTTTCTGTTTTGTACCATGGTAAGGTCATTCTCTGACCTGCTGATAGAACATTAAATATTGAATTAAACTGAAATTAATCATAACATTTAAAACCAGTTTTATTATTAGTATATATTTATGTATGAATATAATAAAAAATGGTTTTAAATGTATGTGTGTGTGTGTGTGTGTATATATATATATATATATATATATATATATATATATATATATATATATATATATATATATATATTATTATTATAATTAATTTTTAATGTTTTAAAATTGTATTTTATAATTTAATAATTATTACAATATTATTATTACATTTTATAATAATATTAATTGAATTCATTGTAAATAGTAATTCCTTCTTGTGATGGCAAAGTTGAATTTTCATCAGTTATATGTATTATAAATTATAGTAATATAAATTATACTAATAATATTTCACACTATTACTGTATTTTTGATCAAATAAATGCAACCTTAATGTGCAAGACAATTTCTTCAAGAAATTTAAAATACTTTATACAAGTATAAAGTTACAAGTTTATACAATATATATATATATATATATATATACACACACACACACACGCACGCACGCACGCACGCACGCACGCACGCACGCACGCACGCACGCACGCACGCACGCACGCACGCACGCACGCACGCACACACACACACATGATTTCTTGCATGTTCTTTATTACATATTATTTTGTGCAATTTCATCATGCTCACATCTCCCTTTTCTCTCTCCTCCTCTCCTCAGCAGCGGTCAGCTTTATTGCCCTGACAAGATAATTTGAGTCGTGCCAAAGCAATCACCGTCTGCAAGAGTAAACAAAGAGCGGTCCAGACCCATTCTACAGCAGATAAATCTCCAATCCAACTCTTTTTCTTACTCTTTCTCTCTCATGAGGCCATTTGCAACATGAAATCCGACAACCTGACATATGTGTTTGTGTAGGAATGATAGTCTGTCTGCACAGAGTCATTATCATACAGCTCTGTTTATTCTAAAACTTTATGTTTACATGTTGTTAAGGTTTATGTACTATTTAAACGCGCGGTAACGTTAATGCTAATGTAAATTGTGACTGCACTTTCTGTATTTCCTTGAGTGTTTCAATTAGTTTCTTTCCTTTTTTTGTCTGTTGACATGTCAGATGGTTTACTGACAGAGTGTTACTCTGACTTTGTTATGTGTGCATGATGGGATCTGTTAACAGAGCGTGTGATTGTATGTATGTGTGTCCCTCTGTCTGTGTGTGAAGAGAAAATGAGTGTGTGCCTCTTGAAACTGGCTCTTTAATTCATCCGTACACAATCAATGGGCTCAGTAATGGAGTCATGATGGTTTGGTCAAGCGCCTGTCGGGACCTTAACCACCTCCCTGTCACTTGTCTCCCTGAAAACACACACTCACACTCACGCTCACAAACAGAGAGAGCTGGTCATTTGGCAGCTTTGATGTTAATACAAGATGGAGAGGATTCACACAATAGGACACACACTAAATCATCTGTCTGTCAGCACTGTCTGATGAACGCCTTTAGAGTAAAAGGGTGAGTGGACATGGGTTTGCAAATACCTGAAGCCGTGTCAAAGCTTCACATATATCCATGGGTGTGTGTTAGTGTATAGGTATAATGTTTTTCCTATAGACCGCCCCATTATGTGTGCATGCAGTGTGGTGTTGGTGTCCACATCGTCCCCAGAGAGGATTGACTAATAGAGACAGCCAGTGATTAATCATGTCTCCCCTGTGAGGGCTGGGACACACACACACACACACACACACACACACACACACACACACACACACACACACACACACACACACACACACACACACACACACACACACACACACACACACACACACACACACACACACACACACACACAAACACACACACACAGTCCTTCAGCCCTGGACACACCCTCACAAACACATTAAATGTTTTATTTTTCACGTATTTCTATTACTTTTATTAATAAAATTATTTGCCGGACTACGTGTAAACGTATGCCATATCTTACATCTATACATATATATAGACGTAAGATATATATAAGGCATATGTTTACAAAGTACAGCAAATGATGTATATACATATATATATATATATATATATATATATATATATATATATATATATATATATATATATATACTATTATACTATTATTAAGTTGTGCAACTGTTTTTAATATTGATAAATAAATAAATGTTTTAATATTGATCATAATAATGAATGTTTCTTGAGCACCAAATCGACCAATATTTCATAATATTAAGTTTTTTACTGTATTTTTTTATCAAATAAATGCAGCCTTGGTAAGCACACATTTTAAAACATCTTCCCAACCATTCAGTTTATTTGAATTCTACTTCCTTACATTTAAATTGCAATGTTTGCTGCCTTAATTCAAATTCAGGAATTGATTCGATTCTGAATATATGTTACAACTTTATCAGCCATCCCAATTTACTTAAAAAGCACCATGCACTACTAGACCGCATGTGGTCTCTAAAGCATCCCATTCCTCTTGTCCATTTCTTATTCTTCCTTCCATCTTCCTGTTTCCCCTTCTTTCTCTCTCTAAGGGAGTGAGTGATGGCGAGCAGAAGACAGAGAGATAAATCCTGAGGCATGGAGGGGGTTTGGCGCATGCTGCTTGTCAGCGCGTTAAAGATGATTAATGTGGGATGCCCCCCTGTGCCGGACCCCTGTGTGGAGAAAGGTGGGGACTCCGTTTAATCTGAAGGGCCGGCGAGACCAGCGCGCAGAGAGGGGCAATAACAAGGAAATAGGACTGACAGAACTTTTTAGTGCTGAGATTTCTCACCTAAATGCCATGCTGTGAGAGAGAGAGAGATGCCTTTGACAGCTCTGACTGAGTGCTGGCCTGATCTTCTCTAATTTGCCAAGATGGATGGCAAAGCTCTCTCACTATCTCACACTCTGTCTTCAAAAATCCCCTCTTTTTCTCCTCTTCTAGATATAGCACACCTTTATCACAGAACATTCGCTCACCCGGACCTCCATTCTGATAGCACAGCTAATGAGGGCCAGAGCCAGCGGCCTCTCTCTGCATTAGACATCCCCTAATTATTAAAAGCACTTTCATCACACGTAACCTTTCGCTAACCCCACTGATAGCACAATTACACACTGGACGGATGAGTTAGCGCATGCTAATATCTTAATAGCGTCAAAATTTGCTGCCTTGGAATCAAGCTAACTTGGCTGCTAGCTGTGTGGTGATGTAGCATTTGCCTCTAGCTGCCTCTGACACTCCTTGTATGTTGTTTTACAAGCCGTTGTGTAAAACAAAAGAGACAAAAAAAGAGCTCCACAGAAGCCGCCTCAAACGCACGCTCCCCTGGTAGCTGGCAGCCCGCCATCGGCAGCTCCGGCTGGGGCTGTTAGCTGTCTGTCTCTCCTCTCATTTAGCCTCACGCAGCATAACTCAAACAGCATGCGCCTATTTATTTAACTGCTTCCAAATGCACAAAAAAACCCTCCATGCTTACATATCTGTGTCCATAAAACCTGCCGCGGCAGATACTGTGAAACGTTTAGATAGAAAATTGACATATAACGTACATAGGCATCTTTTAAAGATTTATAATGGTGTAGTAACACTCCCCACATCACTGTTTGGGCAAGTCCTACCTTGACCTTTCAAACATTACTCTCGTAATTGCAGTAAATTCACTCGTTCGGTGGGTTTAATAGTCTTCGTCTGGTTTTCTAGGAGTCAAGAGTAAGTTTTTGAGTTAAGGTGTGTGTGCCACGTGTGTGAGTGTGTGCTTGGTGAACAAAACAGAGAGCTCTTAACGCATTGGCGAGAGAACAAAGCTGCCACTAATGGCCACAGGCAGGGAGCATGTGCCTTTTGAAACCTCTCTTTGCGTACAGTGTGCTCACGCTGAGCTCAAGATGGAGATGGAGATGGCAAGGAGTCCCCCCTCCACACCTGGGAATGCCTAAATTCACGAGCACACACACCAGCTGCCTCCTGTAAAGCCAAACACTGCACCCACAGGTGCCCAACTGCACCATCCACACCGCATGGGCATGAAGTAAATGGACTAAAGTACAACATTTTAAGTTATTCTTCTTTGATCTTGAGCAGGGGTGTCCAAACTCGGTCCTGGAGGGCCACTGTCCTGCACAGTTTAGCTCCAACTTTCCTCAACACACCTGCCTAGAAGTTTCTAGTATCCCTAAAAATCCCTTGTGCGTAATCTGGGAGTATTGCTTGACTCTTCATTGACTTTTGACTCACATATTGGTCAGACAGTTAAGACATGCTTTTTCAACTTACGAAATATTGTACGTATCCGCCGATCCCTCAACTTTAATGATGCTGAAACCATTATTCACGCATTCATAACCTCATGACTTAACTACTGCAATGCTCTATACAGCGGCTTACCACAAAGGCTATACATCGCCTCCAAATGGTACAAAACTTGCTGCCCGAGCACTAACGCTTAATAAAAAATCTGTCCATATCACACCCATCCTCAACCAACATTACTGGCTTCCTGTGGCCAGCCGCATCCAGTTTAAACTGTAAGTTTTAGTCTACAAAGCCATTCATGGCCCTGCCACTACTATACCTTGCTGAGGTTAGTTCACAAATATGTTCCTGCCCGGACCCTCAGATCCAGCAATGATAATCTGCTTGTTGTACCAAAGTTTAAACGCACTGCTATGGGAGGTAGGGCTTTTAGTGTTACTGGCCGTACATTATGGAACAAGCTGCCCTCGACCATCTGTAACGCACCAACTCTACAGTTGTTAAATCCCAACTTAAAACTCACCTTGTTTCTCTGGGCAGTAAATAATTATCTCTCTCACCGCCTCAGCCTTTAAAGTGATCTTACACCTTTTCATGTTACATGACTAGTTGCTGTTAATTGTTCGGTTTGATTGTGTAACTTCTTTGTTGTTGTTGTCTATCTGGAGTTGATTGTTGTACACCTGCTTGTTTATTTGTTATCATTAACAGGCCGATTGTTTTTGTAGTACATTGTAAAGCAACCTTGGGTTCCTGAAAGGCGCTGTAAAAAAGAAACATATTATTATTATTATTATTATTATTATTAAAAAGACCTTGATTAGCTGGTTCAGGTGTGTTTGATTGGGGTTAGAGCTAAACTTTGCAGGACATTGGCCTCCAGGATCAGGATTGGTCTAGAAGAATGAATAAAAAAAATTGACCACATGGTTTGATAAACAAAACAGCTTAGACTAAGATGGTTCAGCTAGCAATGGTTTAATAATCAGAATACGCTATAATTTTATATTGATTTTGCTGGTACCAGCCTTTTACCAGTGATATACAGCTTGTGCCAATAACAGACAGTATTATCCATATAAAATCAGTTTAAGATGGTCCAAACTAGTCTGAGCTGTTTTCATAAAATTTGAATACAAAAGACCTATTCAATATGAGAAATATGAAATGGAGTTATGGTTTTATGACTGATCACTGAATTAATGCTTTCACAGATTAACTAGTCACTCACTTTGACCATGACCCTCAGAACGTCTCCAATACCACCCCAAATACCTGTCCTCTCCTTTTCTCATTTCATAGCCGAGCACGGCGTTAAACAGGTTTTTTTGAAGCAGGCATCAAGTGTTTACGCCTGCCTCATTCTCTCTCCTCTTGCCTTTAAGCACGCCAACATCAGTAAACAGTGAAATCTCTCAGCCTCTTACCGAATGTAACCACATTACACTGTCTGATAACGTCGTCAAATAATGCCCGATAAGAGGAATTTGATTTGATTCAGGGCCTTTTTTCTCCCCCTTTCAAATGCTTTTCTTTTCTTCTCCTTGCCTTAAGCCCCCCCCCCCCCCCCCCACACCACATATCTCTTTATACTCTGCATCTTAGAAAATGACACTGCCTTGTATGCGCAATCAAATAAATCCAGCGCGCCTGTCAGCCTTCATTTTTTCACCTCCCCTCCTCCCTAAATCAGAGCAAGGTGAGGCGCTACAAGTCATCTCCATAATGGGAAATATGTGCTTTATACGCAAAAGGAGGAGAATTAGACTGATAATGGGACTGGCTCACTCGTCCATGTCTCTCTCTCTCTCTCTCTCTCCTCTCTCTCTCTCTCTCTCTCTCTCTCTCTCTCTCTCTCTCTCTCTCTCTCTCTCTCATTTTGTGTGTGTGTGTGTGTGTGTGTGTGTGCTTTTTACTTTATTGTAAGTGAGCAGAGGAACCCTAAGCAGGCTGGACAGTTCCTAGGCTGATTACTCAGGGTTAGGTGAAAAAGGGGGAGAGGATGAGAGAAGAAGGGAATGAGGCATCGCGCCTCATTCGAGAGGACGTCTGATGAAATGGAACGGGGTCATCCTCGGTTTGGGACCTGACGAGCGTCGGCGTTGGCGTCTGTGCTAACCGTGCACGGAGGCCGATCACGGCTGACAGTGATGCATTGTGCTGTTAAACAGCAGCTCCTCATGCTACCGATCACACACACACACACACACACACACACACACACACACACACACACACACACACACACACACACACACAAACACACACACACATACACTCAGGGTGTCACATTTAAAAAGGCAAATGCAATCAGCACCTGAGAGAGGAGTGGGGCGAGGGGAGTGGTTTGGTGTCAGTATCGCTCTGTCTTTCTCTCTCAGTGTTTGGCTAAAGATGATGTCGGTTTGATGCGTATTATCAGCATATGTGCGGGGCGTGCAGAGACGTACAGGCACTGATGTGGAAACCAAAGCCAGTTATTAGGGCCAGAATCATAACTGTGCTCATCAGAGGGGAGGAGACATGATTACCTGAATAACACAAACAACTTTAAGGACTTTTTAAAGGGCATGATGGGAAATTGTTTTTCTAGTCTGTATGTGATAGGGTTGTGTGCAAAATACAGAATTGTAGAACTGGCTCCTTTTCAATGACTAAGTGTGAATTTGAATGAAATTAAAAATGTGGATATTTAGCAGGGATGCATTACATTTACAGGGATAGTTTACCCCAAAATGAAAATTCTCTCATTATTTCCTCTCCCTAATGTCGTTGGACAGCCGTCAGACCTCCGTTCATCTTCACACACAGATGAAGATATTAGTGTTGAAATCCGATGGCTCAGAAAGGCCTTCATTGACACCAATGTCATTTCCTCTCAAGACCCATAAAGGCACTAAAGACGTCGTTACAAAGCCCATCTCACTACAGCGGCTCTACAATCATTTATGAAGCACAGAGAATAGTTTTTGTGTGCAAAAAAAATAAATAACGACTTGTATAGTGATGGGCCGATTTCAAAACAAAGATTTGAACCGTTATGAATCAGTGAATCGACTCAGGATTCGGCTCGCGTGTCAAACTGCTGAAATCACGTGACGTTGGCGATCCGAATCATGAATCGATTCACTGATTCATAACGGTTCTGAACTTTGTTTTGAAATCAGCCATCACTGTATAAGTCGTTTTTTTTTAGTTTTTTTGCACACAAAAACTTTTCTCTTCGCTTCATAAAATGATTGTAGAGCCGCTGTAGTGAGATGGGCTTTGTAGCGACGTCTTTAGTGCCTTTATGGGTCTTGAGAGAGGAAATGACATCGGTGTCAATGAAGGCCTTTCTGAGCCATCGGATTTCAACACTAATATCTTCATCTGTGTGTGAAGATGAACGCAGGTCTGACGGGTGTCCAACGACATTAGGGTAAGTAATTAGACAGAATTTTCATTTTTGGTGGAACTAACCCTTTAAGTAAATACATAATATTGCAAAATATTTCTATTTTCAATAAATGCTAATATTGATAATAATAATGAACGTTTCTTCAGCACCAAATCAACCACTATTTCATAATATTAATGTTTTTAACTGTGTTTTTTTATTAAATAAATGCAACCTTGGTAAGCACGCATTTCAAAACATTTTTAAATCTTACCAACCGATACCAGCGGTATTGTACATTCAAAGTTTGCCTTGCTTTTCTAGTTAAAAAAATAGTTTCTAATGAATTAATTTTAATTCAACTTCCTTACATTCAAATTGCAATAATTTCTGCCTTAATTCAAATTCAGGAATTGATTCAATTCTGAAAGCTGCACAATCCTGTTGTGTGTGCAGGGAAGACGGCACAGGTTTAAGAGTGACTGTGGCTTGCTTTGGAGAACATGTGGGTTTACTTTGAGGGAATAGTGTTGAGAAGGCGCCTTATTGTGGTAAGTGTGTGTGTGTTTGGTTTGAGTGGTGTTCAGGATAAGACTTGTGTTGGTGGGTGTGAGTGCTCACAGTAGTGACAGCTGTTTATTCAATCAATCACCTTGTGGATGGCACAGCAGAGTGAAACGGCTGGAGATTGAGTTTTGCCTCACAGGGGAAAATGGAGCAAATTAATAGACCATTACCCAGGCGCTGACCCAGGAAATGAGGGTGACACTACAGGGTTAGATCTGCCAGCTTGCTTACCTCGCTCTCTCTCCCTCTCTTTCTATCTCTCTACAGTCCTTACAAAAGGCGAACGCCTTAGTCTCAGCACCCCCTTCTCCTCCCTAGGGGTAAGGACCATTACGACTCTGGCTTTGTGACTGAGAGGAGGCAGGGTTGGACACATCTCTGCTTAAATATGGATGGATTTGCGCAGCTCTATGAAATCATGCGTTTGTCTGAACAGGTGGGCCATGTTTGCTGAGTGGGCAGGGTTGAGTCCCTGAGGACATCATCTCTGTTGGGCTTTGCACACGTGGGCGAAAGTTTTTTCATTCAAGGGTCATTTGTCAACAAGCAAAATGCCTAATGTCCGATTATATGAGCAGTGAGTGTGCTAAGCAAGAGGCAACCTTCTGCAGTTTTTTTAAGCCAATATGGAAGTCATTTAAAATGCAATTAAATAATCTAAACAGGCTCCAGAAGGGAGCAGAATCTAATTGAGCCCCATGTTAAAATGTCCAACTTTACAGCAGAAAAAAACATATTTACAGCCTGGTACAAATTATGGTTTTGGCCTATACGGCTAATTTTGCTCTTCATGACAACTGTGAGGGGGGTGAATTTTTGTATAACTCATTTGTTTACATTATACAAAGCCTTAAAGTTCTGCATAATTAGGGCGTGGTTACTTTGAGTGACAGGTGGATAGCCATTTATCTGCCATATAGTCATCACGTCACCTAAGCTCCGCCCACATCCCGCCTCTTTGCCCATTTTCTGTAATCCGGGCGTGACACGCGATGACTCGCTTGCAAGATGGCGACGGCCAGCTCGACTCTACTTTACACTTCAGAACGGCTCATCGGAATCCTATGGGTGACGTCACGGACACTACGTCCATATTTTTTTACAGTCTATGGTGCTAAAGACACATATTGTGCTACTCATATCCCATAACTGAATTTGGGTGACCCAGGAACCTGCTCAAAATATTCTGGCCAGGTGGTCAAAGGTCATTTCTGCTGTCCTTATGTGCTCAGCATACTGTCTGGAAAACATCTGTTGTGTACAAATATCTTTAAAAATGCTGTTTTACAAACATTCTAATCTAAACACATACATATATTAAAGAGATTTTCTAAATGTCTATTTAAAATCTGACAGGAAATGTCTTGTAGTTGAGCAAATGCTCTAAAAACAACTTTTAGATGAAAACACAAATCAAGATACCTCAGCAATGTAGCTGTGCTATTATCGAGTTGAGTAAACATAATGATAACAGTGTGCAATAAAATTCACACAAGGTGAATTGAATGCTAAAGCTGATGCTAACTTTGCTTTAAAACTCACGTCAAGTACATTGAATGCTAAAGTTAATGGTAACTCACTTAATGTGCTTTAAAAGTGTGTCGAAGCGTGAATGTAAAACAATGTGCTTTGTGTGCCCTGAACAAATGTTGATATAAAACTTCAAAAAACTTGCATTAGATTTGGTTGTGTGTAAAAAAAGTAATAAAGAAAAGGCATATCTAAAGATTAAAAAAGAGAGAGACAAAGGCTTGGCCAGATGGCATACATTGCACGCTGAGTGCTCAGGCTTGTAACTGATGCCATGTGCTGCCTACTTTATGCTTGTCCATTAGTGGGCTTGTACACACACACACACACAAGCACTGTTTCCTAAATAATGCCTAACCATAATTGATAGCACAAAGCCACCAATAACCTCTACAGGTTTCTTTTCATCAGTACACTGCCGTCGCTGTGCCCCTCTCCCGTTCTCTCTCTCTTTTCCTTCCTGCTCTCATATGCTTGTGATGGGGAAATAATTACCAGAGCCAATTTACTGTTTATACTCTGATGTTTTAACTAATTACCACTAATGGTGACAGAACAGCAGCCAGTGGAGTTAATTGAATTTAGACGGCAGGGCTGTAGGTCCATCTGAATAGAGCCTCTCAGGAACTGTCATAACCGACCGCCCCCCACTTCTGCCTGCGTTAACACCCCTGCCTGTCATCGCTTACAAATGCACATACACACACACACACACACACACACACACACACACACACACACACACACACACACACACACACACACACACACACACACACACACACACACACACACACACATGTTGCTCTATGTGGTTTACAGGGACTCTCCATAGGCGTAATGGTTTTTATACTGTACAAACCGTATTTTCTATCCCCTTACACTGCCCCTGCCCCTAAACCTACCCATCACAGGAAACATTCTGCATTTTTACTTTCTCAAAAAAAACATCATTTAGTATGTTTTAAGGCCATTTGAATTATGAGGACATTCGATATGTCCTCATAAACCACATGTAGTTATACAATGTAGTACCCATGTAGTTATACAAATTTGTGTCCTCATAAACCACATAAACAGGCTCACACACACACACACACACACACACACACACACACACACACACACACACACACACACACACACACACACACACACACACACAGAACTCCGTAAACACAAACTGCATCCACTGTTCCCTTAACGCTGAGTTATTTGGGAAGCTGAACAAGGTGATCTTTCCCTCACACACACACACACTTCTTGACATTGTTGATTTCGTGGTCTAAAAACACAACGCAGCGCCACCGACGGCTCCCGTAACCTGAATGAGGCACATTGACAGACGTGCTCTTGCTCTCATAAACGGCCATACTTGGAAAAAACTTCCAGAAACTTGCTTGAATCTTAAAGAAGTGTATGTGGCACAGAAACACTCTGTCGTACGTCTAGCTCATTTTATTTTTATTTTGTCCATGTTTAGCATGAGAGTTAGAAAATTTACATTTATGCATTTAGCAGACACTTTTATCCAAAGCATCTAACAACCATCAAGAAGAGGCGAAGAAACGCAAAAAGTGCCCCAAATACCATACTCAGAGTAACAAAAACCAGAAAAAGGGAAGAAGAAAGGGGAAATAGAGGAGGAAGTGTTTTTATTTTATTTTTTATGATAAGATTAAATGCTCATTCAAGATGAGTTTTTACCTGTCTTTTGAATGAAGCAAGTGATTCTGACCAGGAACAATGAAAGAAATATTTCTGGAGAGAATCAACTCTTTATACAGGAATGAAAGGGAGTTGATGTGTGTGTGTGTGTGTGTGTGTGTGTGTGTGTGTGTGTGTGTGTGTGTGTGTGTGTGTGTGTGTGTGTGTGTGTGTGTGTGTGTGTGTGTGTGTGTGTGTGTTTGTGTGTGTGTTTAGATCCACCCACTGCACGCCTCCACAAACTCGGCTGTTTTCAGAAGAATCGGTTCAGTGTATCTGTCTTTTATAAATATGATAAACTAAAGACTGGACACTAAAGACTGGATAAGGGATCAACACTACTCTTTAGATCCTCAAGATTAACATGAGACTGCAGAAACTGTGTGTGTTATGGCCTCTTTAAATCTAAACTTTTATTAAAGTCAAGATGTAACAGAAGTAGCAACGGATCTTTTCTTCCATAAGTGACATAAATCCGGAAAACGGATTACAGAAAAAGAAATAAATGCAGGACGGACTTGGTTATATCCATTGATTGTTGACTGGATGGAAGACTCGGGTTAGATGAAGAAAAAGGCAAGTTTTGTCAATGTTTCACCAGAGGATCTAGATGTGACATTTTGATTATAAATTACACGCTCTAATAAAAAAATTAAAAATGTATGCATGGTTATCTGCTTAGAAAATAGACCTTAAAAAATGATTGATTTCCATATGCTTTGTCGCTGCAAATCTCCATCAGTGATGGTTTATCACGTCTGGTTAGGACATTCTGAGTCAGTAACCTTACACTGCTATTTCTGATTCCTGCTGTCCTGGTTAGCCTTTGCTTAGCCCCTGACTCAACACATCCTGCTTCAGCAATTTGGAAGAGCCAAGACCAAAAAAAAAAAACGTCGTAAAAGAGCCGCCTGATACACTAAAGGCTTAATGATTTGAAAGTTACAAGAGAAAGTGCTGCAGGCCGTCACCGTCAATCATATCTAGTACCACCGCATACGCCAAACTGAGCTCACTCTTCGCATGCGGCACGGACGCTCCCGGGCGATTTTGAGAGCGCGTGCAACGGTTAACCTCTTTCCTCCTCCTTCGACCTGGACCGCATTAGACATATTCCTTTTTACACGTGTTAACCTTTTAGCCTCCTCCGCAGTAGATCAGATCAATGGTGTAGTCACGGCCCTGCTGCAGAAACTGACTTTGGCTCAGAGGCTGAGATTTGAATATGGAACCCAGCGAACATGCTGTAATCTCACCCTCGATAGCTCAGTGTATTGAATGACTCTAAATTGATTTTCTGTTCGAAAAGCCACTTTTCTCATGTACTTGGCAGTTGGAGTGCAGCCCTAAAGGAAGTTTCGGTCTCTGTTGCCTGCTTTAACTCCTCTCGCCCTCCTGCCGCAGTCGCTCCAGCTCTGGTGTAGGTGGAGTTTTGAGGGATGGAGAAAGTGAGATGTGGATTGATTTGTCATCAGAGACGCTCCTGTGTCTGCCTGTCTGCAGCTTGTGCCCAAAGCGGAGAGCTGTGAGTCTAACCCTGCAGTACGACAACAGAGCCATCTCTATTTATCTCTACCTCAACCACACACACACATAAACACACACTCTTCTGGGCATTAGGGCCAGGGATTTCCTGTTCCTAGCTCCTGCTCATCTGTCAGCAACAGCAAGGAGCTGACACGAGCTAACACCTCCATTCCACAAACCATTTAGAGCTTAAGCCTCCCTCTCTCTCTCTCTCTCTCTCTCTCTCTCTCTCTCTCTCTCTCTCTCTCTCTCTCTCTCTCTCTCTCTCTCTCTCTCTCTCTCTCTCTCTCTCTCAGAGAACAGTTAACACGGCACCTGTCTGTGCTTCACGGGAGAGATTGGGAGAAACAAAGCTATCCCGCTGCCCTAAAAAAACTAAAGCAAACTCTCTACTGAGCTAATGATATTTTCTATCCCCTAACCCTCACAAAATGGTGCCTTTAGATTTTAATTAAAACATTATTGAGTATGCTTATTAAGCAGAGACATTTGCTCATAATACAGGCAAAACACAGACTAAAACTAGGGATAAACAGATAGCCTATTACAATTCTGGTTGATACTGATAGGATGATTATTATTTTTCATGATATGGTCTTAATTCAAAATAAATGGCCTGTATCAAATTTTATACTCCATCAAAAGTTTGGGGTCAGAAATATTATTTTGTCCGAAATTAGTACTTTTATTCAGCAAGGATGCATTAAATTGGTCAAAAGTGAGACTAAAGACATTTATAATGTTACAAAAATATTTCTATTTCAAATCAATTCTGTGCTGTTAAATTTTCTATTAATCAAAGAATCCTGAATCACAGTTTCCAAAAAATATAAGCTGTTTTCAACATTGATAATAAAAAGAAATCAGCATATTAGAATTATTTCTGCCAAAAATTCAGCTTTTTTGGCACATCAAATATATATTCAAAAAGAAATCTGTTTAAAATTGTAATAATATCACCTACATTATTTTAGGTGAACACAAGAAACAATAAACATTAACAAATCCAACAGACCCCAAAAATATGTACGGTAACGTATTTGTATTTTATCTAAATACAGTATATTTAAAATAAAACACTAAAATTAGTCATTTTAAATGCTACAACTGAATTTATGCATCAGTGTGCAATATAAAAAAATGGATATTCAGTTATTCCACTTAATTAGATATTACATAACTGTACTATAAAAAATTTTTCTAAAGATTTAAGTGTGCATTAGATAATGACAAAGGTATCTAAAAGGCAGAATTAGGAAAATAAGCATGCACAATTAAAAATTCAATATTGGCCATTATATATATATATATATATATATATATATATATATATATATATATATATATATATATATATATATATATATATATATATATATATATATATATATATATATATATACATATTAAAACAGAAGAACCCAGAGTGAACGCAGTTGAGCACATCTACCCAGTAATTTAATATCACACACACTCACATATACCAGCATCCATTTCTATGTGTTTGTGTGTGTACTAATCTGTCAGAGGGAGTATGGCTCAGAAATATGGCACAGGGGTCACGACAGTGGAGCAGAAGGCTAACAGGAGCGTTGCTAGTTAGACGTCTCTCAGTACAAATGGGCTGTGATTTATCCTCAGCACAGCAGCACAATTGCATACAGCCTGACTTGCCCAGCCAGGTCTCTATCACTCTATCCTGTCACCTCTCCAAAGCTACTGTCAGTCTCTCACTCTCTCACACTCCCTTATATACAGTGGGCCAAAAAAGTATTTAAGTGAAAGTATTTAAAAGTTTAAATTCTTCATCTACTCATCCTCATGCAGGAAGAGAAGGCAATGCTGAATAAAGTCGTAGTTTTTGTTATTTTTGGACTAAAATTTATTTTCGATGCTTCAAGAGATTCTAATTAACCCACTGATGTCTCATATGGACTACTCTGATTATGTTTTTATTCCCTTTCTGGACATGGACAGTATAGTGTGCATACACTTGCATACGCTCTCGGACTAAATATAAGATATCTTAAACTGTGTGAAGATGAACGGAGGTCTTACGGGTTTGGAACGACATTAGGGTGAGGAGTTAATGACATCAATTTCAGTTTTGGGTGAAGTAACCCTTTAAGTTGCCAAATACTTTTACGGGCCAAATGTAAACAAGATTGTTAGAATGAAACACAACTCTTTCTGATCACCATCGTAGCTCTTCTGAAGAGTGACTTCAGAAACTGATGTGTTCATTTCTTCAGGAGGTCTGTAGGATGGATTGACAGCTCAAATGTGAGGCCGGAGCCCATTAAAGCTCTCAGGCTGTTATCAGGTCTTGTCACCGACAGGCGACACTCAGCTAATCCTCCCACAGTGCAGCCATATCTGTATCTTTAGCTGGCATATACTGTATCTCTTTCGGTTTCTCCTCTCAGCGGGGCAGAACTGGCAGAAGGGTTTAATAAAGGCCATAGTGGGAATGAGGCTGAGCATGGAGATGGTTATCTGAAGGAGCCGATTTTAGAGCAGGCGAACCTCAGGCCACGCAATATGAAGAGGCCATGGGGTCCTCAAGGGTCCCCCAAGAGCCTCCATGAGAATGGCTCAATCAGACATGGCCGATTCCATCACAAACATGAGCAGCCACCGGTGGACACCACAGCGATCTTATCCATGTCCATCTCTAGGGTTCGGCATCACCAGCGCCTCCATCAGCTTTAATAAGGAGGATGTTATGAACTCTAACAGCAGAGGGGGATGTTAGCCCAAGGCTATGGCGTGTGAGCAGAAGTGGACAAAGTACACAACTCCATTACTTGAGTAAAAGTAACATTACTGCTGGTCAAATATTACTCCCTTACAAGTGAAAGTTGTAAAAACAGATTTTTACTTAAGAAAAAGTACAGAAGTATTTGTTTTCAAAAGTACTGAAGTATCAAAAGTAAATTTCCTTATTTTTGTCAAAGTATTATTTTATTATTGTTGTATAAATGCACATTATGCCATCATGATGGTTAAAGCCAGTCAGTGATGCTCCATCCTACATACTAGCATACGACTAACTTAAACTCATTTAAATACTTGTATAAAAGTCCCAAAGCCCTTTATAAAGCTGCTGTCACTTTAAAGCCGAATGCACGGATCCAATACACTGATACACATCTGATATTCTCCAACTGTTCACCTTCACTGAAGACATAATTAACTTTGTTTATGGGAATACTTGCCACAATTAGCATTTTGACATCCGTCTTCTTCCATTTTGCTATAAACTATAACTCAGTGTTTAATAAATGCTGAGAAATCATTGAACTTCACGAGACCCAACAAGAGTGATTCGTAAAAGGCTTTCTGCAAAAACCCAAAAAACCTTTTAAAGAAGAAAAAAATCCTCCACTGACCCACTGTATGAATGGGTGAATGTGAGGCAAAATGTAAAGCGCTTTGGATGGCCATAGGGTCTGTTAAAAGCGCTATATAAATGCAGTCCATTTACCATTTAATATAAAAGCTGCTACAGAAATGACTTTCGACTTTAAAGACTTTGATAGAAATGTAGTGGAGTAAAAAGTACAATATTTGTCTTTCAAATGTAGTGAGGATAAAGTCCTAAGTTTCCAGAAAAAATAATACTCCAGTAAAGTACAGATACTCAAAAAGTGTACTTAAGTACAGTACTCAAGTACATGAGCTTAGTTACTGTCCACCTCTGCGTGTGAGTGAGTGGTCAGATGGCTGTTTAACCTTTAACCTTATGGACATTACTCACCTAGCATATGCTTGCCCAATTGATACAATTTAATTCTCAGAAATTCAATCCGGCCAACTGAAAAATGTAGATGTGATCTGTCACATGAACATTTTCAATTGGAGACCTGAATTTTTTTACAGTGTGTAGCAATTAAATAATGCACAAATGCATTAGCAGGTGTGACTAATACGTTCATTTTGGGCTCCACGACACCAGGAGAAGGCAAGAACATCCTCAACGTTTCTCATGAGCAGGAGACACCGAAGTAGGAGAGGAGGGAGGGCTGAGACTCAAAGCAGCAGCACAAGGATCAATAGAAAATTAAGAGACTGGAATGGTTCTGGTGGCGTTCCCTTGCTAACCTCTTCACTCCTCTATCATCTACTTATCCTCTATCTCACGTTCTCCCTCACACACACACAAAAACACACACTCTCTCCCATTTTCTCTGGCACCCTGGTGTCTTACCAATACGGTACGGTGACAGACAGAGAAAGAGAGGGGGAAAAAAACCTTGTGAGGGAACTGACAGGAGATGGTGGTGTTTAGGAGTTTAAACATTAAAAAAAGGGGTGAAATAAAGCAATGGAGCAGCGTAATAGCACCGAGCGAGGGAGGGAGGGAGCTTTAGCAGTCTGCTGGCTGTCTGGGGACTCAAATCTCAGAGCAATTTTCGGGCCGGGTGATTGGCAGCTTGATGTGTATTCTTCCCCTGCAGGAGCGGGGCGATAACTCTGGCCCAGTCGCCCATCTCGGGCCTGTTGTGGGGCTATTACAATGACAATGCCGATAAGGGACATTTATCACTCCTGTGGCGCGCTGACAGAGAGGGCCCATCAACAGGTCTACCGGGGCCGGTGAGGCACGAGCGAGGAGAGGACGTTCACTGAGCCTGAATTACGGGCCACTCTCAGCCACATAACAATACGTTTATCACACACATGCACAAATAGATATGTACACACATTCACAAGACATACAGCCAAGATATGACACACAATACAATATAAGATGGTTTTGCAATATACTTGCATATACCTGCTCAGTATTAAAGGGATAGTTTGTCCAAAAAAGAAAATTCTGTCATCCTTTACACACCGTCATGTTGTTCCAAACCTGTATGAGTTTCTTACTTCTGCTGAACATAAAATAAGATATTTGGGAGAATGTTTGCAACCAAGGAGATAGAGCAACCATTCACTACCATGATAGGGAAAAAATACTATGGTAGTGAATGGCGGTTCTATCTGCTTGGTTACAAATATTCTTACAAATATCTTCTTTTGTGTTCAGAAGAAGAAAGAAACTCATACAGGTTTGGAACAACATATGGGTGGGTAAATGATGGCAGGATTGTAATTTTTGGCTGAACTATCCCTTTAAGGCACCTTTACACCAAAGATGATAATGATTACTATAAAGTTTAAATCATTGTTCCAATGCTATGAGAGCGGGGAAGTGCACATTAACATTAATGACATCGGAGAAGATTGGAAAACATTGGAAGAACTATATCGCTGGAAGATATTGTTGGATACAGCAGATTAACGAAAAAAACGTTGACAGCCAACCAGAATCCAACTGAGTTTATAGAGCTCGCACATTTAAAGCAGCAGAAGAAATAACTGCACATGCACACTGTGAGAAAACAGTTATCGTCCATTTGCGTGAACACTAATATTATCACTATAGTTATTATTCTAGTTGTGAACAGGTTTTAGACATTACGTGGCCTATGCAGTCTTTTTTTACATTTTCAGTGCCAAATTTTTGGGGGAAATTGCAGATTAAGTTTAAAGGGTTACTTCACCCAAAAATGAAATGTATGTCATGAACTCCTCACCCTAATGTCGTTCCACACCCGTCAGACCTCCGTTCATCTTCACACACAGTTTAAGATATTTAATATTTAGTCCGAGAGCGTATGCAAGTGTATGCACACTATACTGTCCATGTCCAGAAAAGGGAATAAAAACATCCTCAAAGTAGTCCATATGAGACATCAGTGGGTTAATGAGAATCTCTTGAAGCATCGAAAATACATTTTGGTCCAAAAATAACAAAAACTACGACTTTATTCAGCATTGTCTTCTCTTCCGTGTTTGTTTTCAATCCTCAAATAAAGATTCAAACGGTTATGATGTTTGAGTCTTACGGGTGCGGAACAACATTAGGGCAAGTCATTAATGACATAAATTTAATTTTTGGGTGAACTAACCCTTTAAGATTATATCATATTAAATGATAAAAATCAATCAATCAACATGGCTTAAATTATTTGATCACATGAGATGTTTCAACAGTAAAATTACAGTCTACATTCCTAAGTCTTTTTAAAGCCTGTTTTTATGCAATCATTTGACACTTGATAATGACAAATAGTGGACTAGGGCTTTGCAGCGTATGATAACAATAGCATTGTGCTGCAGTGTACAGCACGCAGGGCTCTTTGTGTCAATCTGCCCTCTGTGGTCAAAGGGCTCCATTGTGTTAAGGAAGGTGGCACGGCTCAGACCCACAGCTGTGGACTGGTGGAGGGCGGTGGCTGGTCCAAAGTTGGGTGACTGACCCCCTCCACACACAAATAAACACACCAGCCTCAATAAGCCAAAGCTAAACAAGCTAAAAAAAGGCGCAGTTACAACTAGCCACCTGTAGGGAGCGCCAACGGTGAGAAAACGCTGAAAATTAAAGACATGTGGCTTCACGTCCGTGTCAACACTTGGATGTCTGGAGATAAGAGATACAGTATTAAAAAAAAAACACTCTGAATGAAGACTTCTGTGAAAAAATTACCAAACGGACTAAACGGTCTATGGTGGCAGGCTGTTGACAGCTGGATCTGAGGTTAAGCCCTGTTCACCTTGTGAATTAGGGCTCACATTAAGAATCTGAACCCTTCTTAACCACCCCAAGAAGCTGTTTTTACCCTTTCTGTCCCCCATTTTATGGCCCTGACCTTGAGCCATTAACACTACAAACCTCCAGACGAGCCGGATACTTTACAGCACTAACAGACTGAGAGAGTTAAAAATGGATGGTAGATAAATAGCCAGATGAGGATTTTATCTTCCTCAGCAGGGCTGAACATCACCTAAAACTCAACAAATAAACACATAAAATTACATGCATCAGAATAAATAACACCAACTCCATTTATCATCAGGAATCCAGCCCTGCCCTCACCCAGCCACAGAAACAAACTGCTCCTGATGGATGAGCACTTCTTGGACAATAAATGTATTAAGTTTTAACTATCAGCTACCGCTTGGCATGAGAAGCGCCCACGATGAATTAACCCCCCGGGTACACCGTCATAACTCAGAAGCAAGTTTTCTTTCCCCTCCGTTTTTGTCCATCTATCTCTATTTCTTCAGAAGGGCATTAGTCAGGTATCTATTACCCATTAGCCTCTTTCTTCACACACCACAAGAGACTAAACGCAGGGGGAAAGGTCCGAAGCTGCCTCCATGTTAAACAACAGTCATTTCCTGCTATCAAAGTATAGTACACATAGTCTTTTGAGCATGTAAAACTCAAAAGGGGTGTTGTCTCTATTGAAAAAGCATGTTTCAAGGCTAACTTTGGGACATTTTAAGCATTTACATGTGACAAATTAATGTTTACAAAGGTGGAAGCCATTAAAGTATGACATCAAAATCCACCACCTATATGTCCCTGTGTTCTGTCCGAAGAGGGAGTTGCTTAACGCATATTAGTCAAGAGGTGTGTGTTGATAAGTGTAGTCTAATTTAGACATATACACACACACTTGATGCATTGCAGAATGACCCATGCCCTGTTTATTGACAGACTCCAACCAGTCTGGAGTTCATAGGAGTCTCCATAATCTCTCTAGAGATGATTAAAAATTAATTGATCACCACAATATTATCCATACTCCCCAACCAACCAGCACAGATGACAAGCCAGCTAATAAATGTTAATTACTGCATTTTTCCCTTCCTGTTTTACGACCTCTGCCAGTCTTAGGTCTACTGATATCAGGTTGTAAATTCATTAGACGCTAACACACCTAGCAGGGCCAGCTCATTTAGCAATGACAAACAAGATTAGGACAGGAACGAGGGTTGGTGTTCCCTCAGACTCCCGTCAACTGATAATAATTTATTTCTTCTTCTGATTTTGCTAAACACAGGCAGGTATCTAATTTGGGACACCTTAATCATCTATGAATGAATGAATGAATGAATGAATGAATGAATGAATGAATGAATGAATGAATGAATGAATGAATGAATGAATGAATCTGTCTGCCTGCCTGCCTACCTGCCTGCCTGCCTCTCTATCTATCTATCTATCTATCTATCTATCTATCTATCTATCTATCTATCTATCTATCTATCTATCTATCTATCTATCTATCTATCTATCTATCTATCTATCTATCTATCTATCTATCTATCTATCTATCTATCTATCTGTCTGTCTGTCTGTCTGTCTGTCTCTCTGTCTGTCTGTCTGTCTGTCTCTCTGTCTGTCTGTCTGTCTTGTATGATTGCGATGTGTATGTTTGCAAATACAAAATATTAAATCATCTGATCTCCTCTCCTATATTCAGCACAGATGCTTATTTTCACCTGTTTGTCTGCATAATTATTGAATTGGCACGGGTGGATTTAACAAATAAACAACTAGAGATCAAAGTCAGAGAGAGAGAAAGAGAGATAGAAATGTGAGGCTAACTCTGGAGGTTTTGTGAGGGGATAATTTCATTAAAGTATAAAAGGCTTTGTCCTAATCCAGGCAATACCTTTAAGACATTCATATCCATCTGAACACACCGATCGAACACAAAAAAGCCACCATCGCCTGTCACATTAAATTACCAAATAATACAAGGCGGGCTCTAACCTCAACACCGCAAACAAAAGACAGCAGCCTATTTTTATCTTAGATTAAAAGAAGCAGTGGGTGCCAGACGTCAGAAGAGAATCTAAAAATCAATCACTGCTTATCAGGAATAGCGACTATGACATCCGTAGACTAGCAGCCAATTTCCCTTGAAAGAAAAAGTCAAGACCAGTGCTGTTTAATCCCTTTACACAAAGTCCTTTAACTTACAACACAGACGACCTGTAAACACAACATATGTCTGCTGTTACAAATTAAGGCTTTCATTCTCACAATACCGTATAATTGACTGAACAAAAATGATCACCACCAACCTCTTACCTAAGAGTTAGATGTGAAACAGACAGAGGAATTTTTTCCAGCAGTGTAAAATGTGACGCTCTGTCGGAGCCTTAGGCCTGGTCCCTGTGAAACACAAATCTCAAAACACTCTTATTTACAGAGAGAGATGAATGTACTCTCCTCCAGACTCAAGCGTTAGACTGTTGACTGTAAGAGACTTCTTGGCCTGAACTCTCTTAAGCCTTCAATCCCTGCATACTAACAGCTGTAGCAGCCTAAACTAGGGTAAGTAGTTAAAGGGGACATATTATGCCAAATTCACTTTTATAAGGAGTTTGAACACAGATGTGTGTCCACAGTGTGTGTAAACAACCAGCCTATAAGGGTAAATATCCACCCAATACTTTTTTATAATCCCCATCAGACATTATCAATCTCTCATAACCAACTGTTTCACATTTCCTCCTACTACTATGTAACTGTAGGGAAGCCCCGCCCATGACTGTTGCTGATTGGCCCTTTTAGCATAGACACGCCCCTGAGTGAGAAGCACAGAGACGCCATTTCTGTTTCCTCGCTGTATCAGCGTTAGAGTATTACAATGTCTGCGCCAAAAACATTACAAATGTTCTGTTGATGGATATACCAACAAACATACGAGTCTCTATAGACTCCCGGCATCACTGAGACACTGAGGACACCGTGGTTGAATTTCATTTTTTTAAGGAAATGTGCCCAAAAAAAATTGTAAAAGTATTTGCATTAATCATTTTATGCATGACTGCTTTACCAACGATCGTCAATAGCTGGATTTGTGAAAAAGTTGTTTCTGAAGAACGGGTCAAAACCAACGCTTTGTGCTTCATATCCAGAACAAGTAAGATGGCACTTCATATTTTGTGAATGTTTAAAATGTCCTTCGTCGATGAGCTGAATGCTGTACGGCTAATATGGATAAAGTTACCGTCGTCTCTGACTGTATTCACAGAGACTAGAGCTGTGTCGTTAGTTTTATCCTGAAAACGCTCACTGTCTGCAGAATTCATAAACGCACATTTATTATGTATAGTATAGTCAGGTGACGGACGTGTTACGTTTCCACACGAGCACCTGGCAGCAGATAATTTGCATTTAAAGGGACACAGAAAAACAACATGTTTTTGCTCACACCCAAAAGGGGTACATTAGACAAGCTACAATAGTTTCTTTGGGGGGTATTTTGAGCTATTCAGAGATTTAAATTACATCTTGTGAAAAGGGGCATAATATTTCCCCTTTAAGCACTGCTAGGTTTGTCCATTTAGTGAAAATCAAACAAGAATGCCATTCGGAGAACTTAAGGAGAATACAACAAAAGGGGACAGTAAAAAAAACAAAAAAATCTTAGAAAATGTTCTAACATTTTCTTATTTTTCTTAATATTATTATTAATAATAATTGGTCATTAAAGGCTCTACAATTTCCTTTTGGACTACATATTTAATGACAATGATTGAGTAATCCTTATGTTTTGACTGACAGGACTAGATAAACAAGCTCCTCACAACATTTATTTTTAAACCCTAACTATTAAACATCCCATTTTGCATATACTGAGAGTTTATGCGGAAGTCATGCGGCACGTCTCCAGCTTCATCAGTCTATGGGACATTTTCCTGATGACATTTCTCCACAATGCTCTGTGACATCTGCGTCAACAACTGGTGCATAGCGCCACTGAAGGTCAGGGATAATGGGAGAAAAGGCCAAGGAAATATTAGACTGCTTGAAAACAGCAAAGGCTCAGGCTCACCAGCAACTGTCACTCGTAACGTAAGTATATATGAAAGGCCAAAGACTGAGGGACAGTTTCCGTCAGGGTGACAGGCCAGGGTGGGGTGTGGTACTAGTTTTCTGCTGGTGAGAAAAGCACAGTCTTGAGGTAAGAGATGCTGACAGGTGTTTTTTATAGGGCTTTATATTAAAAAGGAGGTTGCATGCGATTTCACTTTTTTAACTTTAGTTAGTGTGTAATGTCGCTGCTTGAGCATAAACAGTATCTGCAAAGTTACAGCGCTGAAAGTTCAATGCAAACGGAGATATTGTCTTTTAAAGTTAAGCCTACAAAAATGGCCGGTTTGGACTACAACGAGCTTCTTCCTGGGTTGGTGACATCATAAACCCTTGCTAGTCTCCGCAGATGTGACTTCTGCGCGTAATGGGAAGGGGCGTGGCGTTTCCGGCAACCTGTGCTTGGCACTTCAGCCAATAAAAATACAGGAAACTACATTTGGCCATCTGACCAATCTAAGACCATTGCGTTTTTCAGAGGGATGAGCTTCATAGAAGCAGGAAGCAAACGAGCCGTTCAGAGGACAGTGGAGACAGCGGTGTGGAATAAAGGGAGAATAGAAGAAAAATATGCCGTAAAAAAAAAAAAAAGTATTAAGACATGTTATACTGCGCTCCATGAACACAACCAAGCCTTGAAAAAAACATGGAACCACCCCTTTAAGACATTTTGAAAGTTGTGAGAGTAGCGGACGTAGCCTTGAGGCACTCCTTCAGACTACAGTGGAGTACATCATCAGTCCCAAAGGAGATGGATGTCTGTTAAGCAATAAGGAGGAAGAGGCGTACCTGTGGTAGGCTCGTGCCGTTAGCTCACTCAAACCACATTACCAAAGGGCCTCTTCCTCAGGCTAACGGCCAGCCAGGTGGTGCTGTCGTCTGGGCTGCCTGCCCCGCTCAGGAGGGTAAGAGAGAACAGGCGTGGAGTCTCTTTACAGGAAACCGAGGTTATGATGCCGCAGACACGTTTTGAGAACGTTCTCACACTGCCACTTTGAAATCGGCATCCGCACCAAAACCAGGATTAAATAACAGTGAGCGTGTGAAGTGGAGAAGGCAGGCCTCATGACAGTGAGGGAGCGAGGAGCAGACAACGAACAGACACTCAATCTCAAACTGCCCCACCGCAGAAAATGATCCCGTTTCCCCCAGTGTGTAGCAGAGCTTCTGCTGCTCGACTTCCCTCAGGTGAAGAGTTTGCTTTAAGCAGCGGTCATTAAACCCATCCTGATTCATTAGTCTGCAGCTGTTCCTCATTAGCTCAAACGTATGAGCCACAGTCGCTCTCTTTTTCATACACAATAGCTCTGTTTCACTGCCTTGCTGCAGTGTAATACCTACATAAGCATCCTTACTAGATAACGAAACGTTGCCAATGACCAGAGCTTCATTTGAGTTAGGGTGTGAGGGAATGACATCCCCCTTGTTGAAAAAAAAGACTAAACGCATCCCCTCTGTAAATCCACCATCCACCCTTACCATACCCACCAGATTCCACTAAGGAAATTACTGAACCAATAGCACGATTATATAATCGAGCTTTTAAGATCCACAGCAATCTTCCAAAATGGTCCCATCATTGCATTGCACTTAAACGTTCAAACGCTCTGACTTTTCGACACTATATAAATAGTCATGCTATTAAATTTTATTTTCAAATTCAAAATGCCACTTCTTCAACACTTGCTGCACTTCATCCGTCATATAATACGAGACCGGTACGTCTCACTGGGTCAGTTTCACAGGCACTTATACCAGTCCCTCCATATAAAAATAACTATGGTCAGAAATCTTTTTTTTAGGCTATACATTCACCAAAATCTGGAATGATATTCCACATCACATAAGAAAATTACCATCCATCATGTGTTTTAAAAAGTCCTACAAACAGTTTCTTCTAAACAGTCATACTTGTACTCACTGATCATTTATTTATTGTCCTGGTTCTGTTTGTATTGTTTTGAATTGTTGTTTTCAGTCATTTGTATTGTTTTTAGCCTGCTTTTGTTTGTTAATGTTTTGTATATGTTGTAAATTTTTTGTAAATTGTGTTTTATGTTCTGCAGAACAGGAACCTGCTGGAAACCAGTCTTTAAACTGAGTCAGGCCCGTTTAAACTGTACCTTAAATGTTACTTTTTAATTTTCCTGTATAATAAATGAAATGAAGGAATGAATGAATTAAAGGTGTTGTATATTATGCAAATGTAATTAAATATTACAATTCTCTACATTTAGTTGGCAAACAATAAATAACAGCAATTGACCAATCATAACTCCATAAATCTTTTGTAATTTTTCACGCTGTTCAAAATGGCCAGGAGAATGGTTCAAGCACATCATTTGACGTTCTTTAAAAAGAAGAGAACTAAAGAAATGATATTTCTTTGATTTGTGTTTAAGGACATTCGCCTGACATAACATTAGAAAGAATAACGAACAAAGCCAAAGTGTGTTGATTAAGTAAGGGATTGTTATCAAAGTAGCATTGAGCTGTTAAAAAGAGAAGGTAATCACTGAGGTGATAATGCACACATGCAGATATTAGCTAAATGCATGTGTTTACTTATCTAATAATAAAAAAAACTATTAGCTATGTTCAACTGTTTAAATTAGCACAGAAACCATTCAGGCCACAGCAAACAAAGACTGCTAACAGCTTGACATAAGCACTCAAGCCAACGGCCGATAACACTCTTTTGAAGGAGTTATCCCGTTATTGAGAATAGAAAGGATGCACTCTGTAAAAAAAAAAATTAATCACTGTGTAAGGTTAGCTACAGAAGCACAACACTACTAAACACTATTAGTATACTATTGTTATCAACACTTTTTTTAGTCTGAAACGAGGTATGCATTTACTTAAAATGAAAAAATGTGTCTTATATAATCCGCCATCCTTGGGTGTCTTCATCACAATGATTTCT